>NC_069507.1:201751556-202051556 GCF_027579735.1 Bombina bombina | reverse complement strand
AGTATTTGTTTTTTTATTTAGTTTCAGATGTATTCGGATTCATTTGATATAGCAGTCATTCGTTTCAGATGCATTCGGATTGATTCGTTTTGGATGCATTCAGAAATTCGGAAGTTCGATATGTTTGGATTAATTCGTTATGTTATGTTGATTCAGATGGTTCCAACCAGCACAAAAGGAATTATTTCACTGTTCTATCTCACTATATTTAATTTTAATATATCTCTTTTAGTTTTTTTTTTTAATACTAAATATGGAATGGCAAAGGAATTGTGATTAGTCCAGAAAGTCAGACTATCGCGCCATTGCCATTCGAATAAAATTAATGAATCCAAACTAATTAGGATTTTTTGTTACAAATTTATTCAGATTATTTTAGTTTTGTTATGAGGGTGATTCGGAAATTCGGATACATTTGGATCTCTGAATCACTCGAATTGCGATTCAGAACGAATTGCACGTATCTATTAATTAATCACTGTGAACTAAATGCAATTTTTTAGTATAAAAGATAAATGTAGTTTTTGGATTAATAATCAAACAAACATTTCAATGTATTTACATTTAATTATAAAGAATTTTGACTTTTTTTTTCACTAACTGTTACTTAGCATTTACATACTTTGTAATACAAAAGTTCAGTGAAATTTTATCTAATTTGTAAAAACTGATACTGTACTAAAATAAAATAAATTGACTGCAGTTTAAACATGTTTTCTGTTTCAACCAGTTTCATAAAGGCAGCACTGTTTCTTTATCTCCGGGTACAGTTGATTGGCTTTTTTTGGTCAGAATTAGTGTAGTAAATTGCATGTAATCCTTAATTCATGCAGCATGGTTAAAAGGTTTCACTTGGGGGTTTCAGCAATCCTCTGCAGTATTACAACTAAAATAAATGTGATTTTACAAGGAATAGTGTAATGACATAATGATATATCCCCCGAAAACCCTTTGAATAACTTAATTTATATGTACTTTATTATTCTCTAGATAAAAGGCTTCTCAATATAAAATGAGTACCAAGTTCAAACTTTTAAAATATTCACATATTTACATCAATTTTTAAAAGGTTTTATAACTAATGAACTTGGATTTCTTGTGGCATGGCATAAAATCCATTTATACAGTTTTTAATTAAGAATGCAGCCTATGCAATTAAAATTAAGAGGAAAGACTCGGTATGATGTCCTATGAGAACCCAAGTCCAAAAAATTATGTTAATGCTTTATGTCCTAAAAGCATCTTCTGAATGTAGGAAACAGTTTCTAAAATATTCTTTTTTTGCCACAGAATATAGTTTATTTAAAGATAATAATTGACTTTCTATTCATTGTCCTAATCCAAAAATCCTGTTTACTAATAATTTATCGCATCTCTTTAATGTGTGCCCAGACTACAGCATTTAACCATCTGACATGCCATTTCATACCTATAATCTATAATGCAATGTTAATGAAAATAGAGTGTGGAACATCAAGATATATAAGAATAGGTAATGAGCATTTAAATATTTAAAGTAACACGCATTATTTTGCATATTAATATTTTCTAGATTAAATTATTAAAATATATGTGCAGTCATATGCTGTAGCCAGAAAAATTGATGCAAATTATATATATATATATATATATATATATATATATACAGCGTTTTTAATGGTGGATGGAAAAAAATGCAATTACAAGAGAAATGTTGCACAGGAATCTTGTAGTAAAAGTTCCTGAGAATGATTAAGCGAATACTGTCATAAGGCTATTGTTTTGGTACCTTAATAGGATTAGTGGTGCAGACCCATATAATAAATTATGTAGACTGGAAAAAGGGAGATGTAGTGGTATGTATAAATAACACTATTTAAAGACTGGGAATTCAGCACTCTTTTCGACAATTAGATAAATGCAACATGTATGTATATATATATATATATATATATATATATATATATATATACACAACACACAGAAAACCTAGCACTCGCCAGCAGATACTCAGTAATGTTTAAAATCAAAACTTGGGAAAGTCAGTTACATTTGGCACCAAAGGATCAAGCCCAGGACCACCTCAAGGGAGGTTCCCAGTTGGTTTGTTTGAAAGCATGCATTTTGTGGGTGCTGGTTTAGGGTTCCAGGAAGGGGGAGACCTTGACGTGGTCCTGGGCTTGATCCTTTGGCACCAAATGTAACTGACTTTCCCCAGTTTTGCTTTTAAACATTCCTGAGTATCTGCTGGCGAGTGCCAGGTTTCCTGTTGTGTTTATAATGTGTGTAATGCTTCCCTGCTGGCCTGTCACCCAGGCTGTTCAGGGGTTACCTGCCTGGGTTGCTGGGAACTGTGCAGCTGTCTGTCAGTGTTCAGGGCTGTGGAGTTAACAGTGGATTAGGATGTGTACCCAGTCCAGTCTGTGAGTGCGGTCCATTCCTGTGTTTTGTATTTACATAGGGGAGGTTACAAAAGCCTGTGTCACTCTGGGAGGTTCCCAGTTGGTTTGTTTGAAAGTATATATTTTGTGGGTGCTGGTTTAGGGTCCCAGGAAGGGGGAGACCTTGACGTGGTCCTGGGCTTGATCCTTTGGTGCCAAATGTAACTGACTTCCCATAGTTTTGCTTTTAACCCTTACTGAGTATCTGCTGGCGAGTGCCAGGTTTTCTGTGTGTTGTGTTTATAATGTTTGTAATGCTTCCCTGTGGGCCTGTCACCCAGGCTGTTCAGGGGTTAACTGCCTGGGTTGCTGGGAACTGTGCAGCTGTCTGTCAGTGTTCAGGGCTGTGGAGTTAACAGTGGCTTAGGATGTGTACCCACTCCAGTCTGTGAGTGCAGTGCATTCCTGTGTTTTTTATATATATATATATATATATATATATATATATATATATTATTATTATTATTTATTGATAAAACGCCAACAGATTCCGCAGAGCTGCCCATGGGTACAAGGATAAAAGTACAACGGAGAAACAATACAATAAAAGACAAAATTTTACAGACAAATACAGGGCAAATTGAGGGCCGTATTCCCATGGGAACTTACAATCTAGATGGGTAGGAGGATGTATAACAGGAGGTAGGGACTGCAAAGGTGAAAATGATATTAGTGAGGAGATAGATGAGGGCAACTGTTAGGTTAGTGAAGGTCATTTGTTAATGAGTTGGGTGATAGGCTTCCCTGAACAGAAAAGGTCTTTAGGGAACGATTAAAGGAGGAGAGGTTAGGGGAGAGTCTGAAGGCTTGAGGAAGTGCATTACAGAGGGTTGGTGCCGCATAAGAGAAGTCCTGTAGTCTACCATGAGAGCAGGTGATGGTAGAGGACGCACAGAGCAGGTCATTGTTGGATCTTAGGGGGCGGGCTGGAGTATATTTGTTGATGTGTGAGGACAGGTAGGGTGGGGCAGCATTGTTGAGGGCTTTGTAGGTCAGGGTGAGATATATATACACAAAGATATATAAATATAGATGGATACAGAGATAGATTGAGAGAAAGGTATATATGGATAGCTATAGATATAGATTTAGATATAGCTATAGATATAGATATAGATTTTGGCGGCAAAATAGAGGGAGTCTGGTTAAGCATATAACACGGTGTTTTTAATCATGTATATATTGATTTTTTCTGGGGTGTGGTGCTGCACTCTGTTTGTGTGTTGTTTTGTATTTTTGACATTGACAAAGGCACAATGAAGTGCCGAAACGTTTGTCCATTTTAACTTGATGCAATAAAATTTTCTACATGTTATTATAAAGTCCAGTGAGTGCCTGCTGTTTGGATACATTTGGATGAATATTTGCAGTGCACCGTGGCAATGATTGATAGTATGATTGTGCAATCCTTACATTGACTTTGGATAGCTATAGATATATGAAAAAGAGAAAAAAGGATCAAAAATATTTTAATGTGTAGCCTTGTACATCAAACTGTTATAAATAAAGAAACTCTGAAGTATTGGCTCAGAGACTCCCAGTAATAGTTTCTAAGATATTTGTAAAATTAACAAAAATATTAGTTGAATATATATTTTGATGATGTCACTTTTATTGAGAGCAGGAGAGAACCTTGCAGCCATTTTGCATCCTCTGAGTGTTTCATCACATGATAACTGTATATCAGTCTGCAAAATGAACAACCAAATAAAAACAAAACAACAAAAGATGTTGAAATGGCCCCCTAACTAAATCAACAGAGGAATTCATAGCAAAGATAAAAAAAGAAGTATTTTTGTAAATGAATTCAAGGATTTAAATTAATGCATAATTTATGCAAAGCTATTTCGATCAACTAGATGAAATTAGACTAATAAGAGCTGCTTTAGAGATTCCAAAATTGAAAAGGATCCTGAAGTGGCACATGGCTCTTGTTCTGTTCTATACTCTAAGGGGCCCATTTATCAAGCTTGTAGGCCCGTGTTTCTGGTGAGTCAGAAGACTCGCCAGAAACAGCAGTTATGAACCGCTGCTCCATAACCCTGTCCGACTGCACTGATGAGGCAACAAGAATCGCCGTAAATCAACCCGATCAAGTACGATCGGGTTGATTGACATCCCCCTGCTGGCGGCCCATTGGCCGTGAGTCTGCAGGGGGCGGCATTGCACCAGCAGCTCTTGTGAGCTGCTGGTGCAATGCTGAATACGGAGAGCGTATTGCTCTCCGCATTCATCGAGGTCTTGCGAACATGATCCTCACTGTCGGATCAGGTCCGCAAGACCTTTGATAAATAGGCCCCTTAATCTTAAGGGACACTAAAGATTGTAATATAGAACAAAGTTTACTAAAACTTTTTGTTTCCGTTTTAACTTAAAGCCCTGATGTTCATCAATATATTATTTTTTATTCATGTAAAAATTAAACATGTTAAAAAAAAGAATAATTTGACATACAACACCTTCTTCTCTTCCTGATAATGGCCCCAATAAGATTACAATCAACATTTATTAAGACCCAGACTAGACAAGGTTTACAACTAAGGAACTGCTTGTCTTTGTGTCGAACTGAAATGGACACTGCTCTTACAGCTGCCAGCAATTATCGTTGCTCAAGGAAATGTTTGTGCAGGGCCTTTCAATCTCCCTGAAAGAAAAAAAGTTCTGGGTCCATCTCTGAGGTGACAGAGAGGTTGGGAAGTCGTGGTTTTATGACATCTGCTTCTTACCGTGTAGCAAATGTCAACAAGCCTGCAACACAATGGCTCCAAAACAGCCTCCACTGCTTGATAAATCAAGCCCCTTATATTCTCACTCAAATAAAAGATCAAGGGCTAGAAGATGAGCTCAACTGATAAACTAAGGCTTGGTAGTACCATAGTCATTTTGCTCTTATTACAAGATGGTTACGTTTTCAGCTCACATGCAATCTAAAATGCCACTTTCTCATTTAGGGCTAGATTACAAGTGGAGCGGTAATTTAAAGTGCGCCCGTAAACGGGCAAATTTGCCCATTTATGGGTGCACGTTAAATAACCAGCCATTACGAGTGGCACAAGCTCACGGTAGCACTTTGCCCTAGACTTCATTAACCAGAAATCAAATCTCTGGTTAAGGAAAAAAAATGTGCCCAATAAAGTTCTTTTATTAAAATAAAATATATGTAGCATCTTTATTTTTTTAAAATAATAGCTGCACAAAGCAGTTTTAATGGGCTAAAGTTTGCAGATGTGGGGTGTTAGAACAAAATTGTCTCTGAAAAGTGCCTTTACATAGCGGGTGTGTGTTCCCTGTAAATATATATGCATATGCCTTATATAAATACTGTATATATATTTATGTGTTAATATGTGTATATACACATATAAACACATAAAACAGAATTTATGCTTACCTGATAAATTACTTTCTTCAACGGTGTGTCCGGTCCACGGCGTCATCCATTACTTGTGGGAAATGTTCTCCCCCACAGGGAAAGGCAAGGAGAGCACACAGCAAGAGCTGTCCATATAGCTCCCCCTCTGGCTCCGCCCCCCAGTCATTCGACCGACGGTTAGGAGAAAAAGGAGAAACTATAGGGTGCCGTGGTGACTGTAGTGTATAAAGAAATTTTTTTCAACCTGATTAAAAAAACCAGGGCGGGCCATGGACCGGACACACCGTTGGAGAAAGTAATTTATCAGGTAAGCATAAATTCTGTTTTCTCCAACATTGGTGTGTCCGGTCCACGGCGTCATCCATTACTTGTGGGAACCAATACCAAAGCTTTAGGACACGGATGAAGGGAGGGAGCAAATCAGGTTACCTAAATGGAAGGCACCACGGCTTGCAAAACCTTTCTCCCAAAAATAGCCTCCGAAGTAGCGAAAGTATCAAATTTGTAGAATTTGGCAAAAGTGTGCAGAGAAGACCAAGTCGTTGCCTTACATATCAGGTCAACAGAAGCCTCGTTCTTGTAGGCCCATGTGGAAGCCACAGCCCTAGTAGAGTGAGCTGTGATACGGTCAGGAGGCTGCCGTCCGGCAGTCTCATAAGCCAAGCGGATAATGCTTTTCAGCCAGAAAGAGAGATAGGTAGCAGTAGCTTTTTGACCTCTCCTCTTACCAGAGTAAATGACAAACAAGGATGAGGTTTGTCTAAAATCTTTTGTTGCTTCTAAATAGAACTTTAAAGAACGAACAACATCTAAATTGTGTAATAAACGTTCCTTCTTTGAAACTGGATTCGGACACAAAGAAGGAACAACTATTTCCTGGTTGATGTTCTTGTTGGAAACAACTTTTGGAAGAAAACCAGGCTTAGTACGCAAAACAACCTTATCTGAATGGAACACCAGATAGGGTGGATCACACTGCAAAGCAGATAATTCAGAAACTCTTCTAGCAGAAGAAATAGCAACCAAAAACAGAACTTTCCAAGATAGTAACTTAATATCTATGGAATGTAAAGGTTCAAACGGAACCCCTTGAAGAACTGAAAGAACTAAATTTAGACTCCAAGGAGGAGTCATGGGTCTGTAAACAGGCTTGATTCTAACCAAAGCCTGAACAAAAGCTTGTACATCTGGCAAAGCTGCCAGTCGTTTGTGCAACAAGACGGATAATGCAGAAATCTGTCCTTTTAGAGAACTAGCTGACAATCCTTTATCGAAACCTTCTTGGAGAAAGGAGAGAATCTTTGGAATTGTAATCTTACTCCAGGAGAATCCTTTGGATTCACACCAACAGATATATTTTTTCCATATTTTATGGTAAATCTTTCTAGTCACAGGTTTTCTGGCTTGGACCAGAATATCAATCACAGAATTTGAAAACCCACGCTTGGATAAAATCAAGCGTTCAATTTCCAAGCAGTCAGCTGCAGAGAAACTAGATTGGGATGTTCGAAGGGACCTTGTACTAGAAGGTCCTGTCTCAAAGGTAGCTTCCATGGTGGAGCAGATGACATATTCACCAGGTCTGCATACCAAGTCCTGCGTGGCCACGCAGGAGCTATCAGAATCTCCAAGGCCTTCTCCTGTTTGATCCTGGCTATGAGCCTGGGGAGGAGAGGAAACGGTGGAAACACATATGCTAGGTTGAACGACCAAGGCGCCACTAATGCATCCACTAGAGTCGCCTTGGGATCCCTGGATCTGGACCCGTAGCAAGGAATCTTGAAGTTCTGACGGGACGCCATTAGATCCATGTCTGGAATGCCCCATAATTGGGTTAACTGAGCAAAGACCTCCGGATGGAGTTCCCACTCCCCCGGATGGAAAGTCTGACGACTCAAATAGTCCGCCTCCCAGTTGTCTACTCCTGGGACGTAAATAGTAGATAGATGGCAGGAGTGATTCTCTGCCCATTGGATTATCTTGGTTACTTCCTTCATCGCTAGGGAACTCTTTGTTCCCCCCTGATGATTGATGTACGCAACAGTCGTTATGTTGTCCTACTGAAATCTCATGAACCTGGCTTCCGCTAGCTGAGGCCAAGCCAGGAGCGCATTGAATATAGCTCTTAGTTCCAAAATGTTTATCGGGAGAAGCGACTCTTCCTGCGACCATAGGCCCTGAGCTTTCAGAGAGTCCCAGACCGCGCCCCACCCCAAGAGGCTGGCGTCGGTCGTGACAATGACCCACTCCGGTCTGCGGAAACTCATTCCCTGAGACAGGTGATCCTGGGTCAACCACCAGAGAAGTGAGTCCCTGGTTACCTGGTCTACTTGAATTTGGGGAGACAAGTCTGTATAGTCCCCATTCCACTGATTGAGCATGCACAGCTGTAATGGTCTTAGATGAATTCAAGCAAAAGGAACCACATCCATTGCTGCGACCATTAGTCCTATTACTTCCATGCATTGAGCTATGGAGGGTTGAGGAATAGAGTGAAGAACTCGACAAGCTTTTAGAAGCTTTGTCTTTCTGACGTCTGTGAGAAAGATCTTGATTTCCACAGAATCTATTATTGTTCCCAGAAAAGGAACCCTTGTGGACGGTGACAGTGAACTTTTTTCTATGTTCACCTTCCACCCGTGAGATCTGAGAAAAGCCAACACAATGTCTGTATGAGCCCTCGCTTTGGAAAGAGACGACGCTTGGATTAGGATGTCGTCTAGATAAGGTGCTATGCCCCTCGGTCTTAGGACCGCTAGAAGGGGACCCCTAGCACCTTTGTGAAAATTCTGGGAGCGGTGGCTAAACCGAATGGAAGAGCCACAAACTGGTAATGTTTGTCCAGAAAGGCGAACCTCAGGAACTGATGATGAGATTTGTGAATTGGGATATGCAGATACGCATCCTTTAGATCCACGGTAGTCAAAAATTGACCCTGCTGGATTGTTGGTAAGATTGTCCGAATGGTTTCCATCTTGAAGGATGGAACTCTGAGGAACTTGTTTAATATCTTTAAATCCAGAATTGGCCTGAAAGTTCCCTCTTTTTTGGGAACCACAAACAGGTTTGAGTAAAACCCTAGATCTTGTTCCCCGGAGGGACTGGGGTTTATCACTCCCATCTTTGATAGGTCTCTTACACAATGTAAGAATGCCTGTTTCTTTATCTGGTCTGAAGATAAGCGAGACAGGTGGAACCTTCCCTTTGGAGGAAGTCCCTTGAATTCTAACAGGTATCCCTTGGAAACTATCTATAGTGCCCAGGGATCCAGAACATCTCTTGCCCAAGCCTGAGCGAAGAGAGATAGTCTGCCCCCTACCAGATCCGGTCCCGGATCGGGGGCTACCCCTTCATGCTGTCTTGGTAGCAGCAGCAGGTTTCTTGGTTTGTTTACCCTTGTTCCAGCCTTGCATGGGCTTCCAAGCGGGTTTGGTCTGGGCCGCGTTACCTTCTTGTCTAGCGGCAGTGGAGTTATTAGCCGGTCCGTTCCTGAAATTGTGAAAGGAACGAAAATTAGACTTGTTCTTAGCCTTGAAAAGGCCTATCCTGTGGGAGGGCATGGCCCTTACCCCCAGTGATGTCTGAAATCATTTCCTTCAATTCCGGCCCAAAAAGGGTCTTACCCTTGAAAGGAATATTCAGTAACTTAGTCTTGGACGACACATCTGCCGACCAGGATTTTAGCCAAAGCGCCCTCCGCGCTACTATAGCAAAACCTGAGTTTTTCGCCGCCAATTTCGTTATTTGAAAGGCGGCATCCAATATAAAGGAATTAGCTAACTTTAATGCGTGAATTCTGTCCATGACTTCTCTTAGGTATTGGAAAAGCGTTGTCGTGCACTGGGACCTCTAAAAATTTGTCCAATTTGCACAACTTCTCTGGTACTACCATGGAATCACAGTCATCCAGAGTAGCTAATACCTCCTTAAGCAAAGCGCGGAGATGTTCTAGCTTAAACTTAAATGCCACTAGGTCAGGTTCTGCCTGTTGAGAAATTTTTCCTGAGTCTGAAATTTCACCCTCAGACAGCCCTTCCCTCACAGCCAATTCCGATTGATGTGAGGGTAAAATAGATAAGGCATCGTCAGCGTCTGATTGTTCATCCTTTTTATCTGTATTTAAAACTGAACAATCACGCTTTCTCTGAAAAGCTGGCAGTTTGGATAAAAGATTTGCTATAGAATTATCCACTACTGCTGATAATTGTTGCATAGAAATAAGCACTGGCGCGCTAGGTGTCGCCTGCGCGGGCAAAGCTGGTGTAGACACAGAAGGAGAGGATGTAGAGCTATCCCCCACTACCTTCATTAGATAAATCATCTTGGGCAACATTATGAAAAATAACAGAGCTGTCCTGATTTTGTTTGGACGCTATGGCGCAATTATCACAAACACTCGAAGGGGGAACCACATTTGTCTCTATACACACAGAACATAGGTTATCTGATGGAACAGACATGTTAAACAGATTTAGGCAGGCAAACAATGCAATAAAAACGATTTTAAACAAAAACGTTACTGTCTCTTTAAATAATAAAATGGCACATTTATTTCTGAATGTTCAAAAAACTATGAAGGCAATATCCGATTTTTCTGAAATTTGGACTCCAGTGTCTTAATGCTTAGAAATTATTGCACAGCAAATATGGAGACTCTAGCTCTTAAAACAAGCAAACCGGAGCTAATTGTTGGATTTAACCGTTTTTACACACCACAATCCCAGCTACAGCCTTGCTGCAGCTTTTTACCTTCCTTAGGGGTCAATCATCCACAGAAATAAGCCTTCTGGAGTCACTTTCTGAGCCACAGGACCCTCTCACATGAATCTGCATGCACTGCCTTGAAATTCAACTGCACTCACTTTCTGGAGCGACCTTTCTAGTTCTTCGAACCAAAAGGACGCCGATGAAGTGACAGTAATAACACTACAAACTCCTCGCCATCCCCGTGGTAGATGTACTTGTTCAGAGCGGCAAGGAGAATGACTGGGGGGCGGAGCCAGAGGGGGAGCTATATGGACAGCTCTTGCTGTGTGCTCTCCTTGCCTTTCCCTGTGGGGGAGAACATTTCCCACAAGTAATGGATGACGCCGTGGACCGGACACACCAATGTTGGAGAAATATATGTGTTTACATTCATATACATATATATTTAAACTTTGCTGCCCATCGCTGCGCGACTTATCCCCTTTGCTGCGCTAGGTATTGTATTGTGTCTATCGGCATCAAAACAAGGCTCCCATTGGAGCCTATGGAAGCGTGCTCTTGTGAGCGCAAAGCATCCATGCAATGCAAATGCAAGGTTGCATTCGCATTGTGCTCAACTTATAATATCAGCGCACATTTGCGTGTGCCGGTATTACTGAGTGGAGCATAAATATCGCACTTGCGAAAACGCAATTTCGCACTCCACTAGTAATCTGGCCTTTAATTCTTCTGAAAACTGTATTAAAGAGACATTGTACTCAAAACTTTTATATTATACATATGAAAGAGCAGCATGTATAAACTATAGACATATGCAGCAGCAAAATATATAGTTTATCTGAATTTTTTGGAACGAATATTTTGAAAAATGAATTAAAGGGATAGTAAACACCAAAAATGTTATTGTTTAAAGAGATAGATAATCCCTTTATTTACCATTCTTCAGTTTTGCCTAATCTACTGTTCTAAAAATATACGTTTTACCTCTGAATCTGGCTCTGACTTTGCATCGTAGTTTGCAGACCACATGATCCCGACATTTTCTGTCTCCAGAGACGTCCAGGAGTTTACGGATGTGAAGGAGAGAGGAGAGCTCACCCGATCTGCACTACATGGACAGAACTGTGATAGGTAGACGCTTTTATTATCTGAATGTTAGTAATTGCATTACTTTTTTACAATAAATACCACTTAAATTGGACTTTACACTCTGTTTGCTTTACTCTGTTTTACTAGCACATCATAACTAAAGGAAGGAAAGTACAGCTGAAAGAGAGCGACATCCGTGGAGTGTTGTGTTTCCATTGGAAAGGCGCAAAGTGTTATCTTTACTGTATTAAGGTGTTGTAATCAGACAAGTTAAATTTAGTATCTGGAACTGCCCTCACCTGGGAAATTTCTGTACCTGGGACCCTTGTGTTTAAAGAGACTATGGGGCTGATTTATCTGTCAGCATTTAACATTGCACAAGTAGTTCTGGTGAACTGCTTGCGCAATTCTGCCCCTCTGCAGATTCGCAGCCAATCAGCAATCGGTGTCAATCAACCCTAAGGAAACAGAGACATCAGAGGCCGTTCGGCCCTTGATAAATCGACCCCATTATGTCTAACAGTAAATTTTGTTTATTTATGATTTTAATCATTTGATGATGTTTATTTAAAAAGGTCAGACATAAATTGATAATAAAAATACTTAACAATCTGTATATTAGTGGATTTATCGCACAACATTTTTGTGTTGTTAATAGAATGCTTAGTGTGGAAAAGGACTTCTCCTTTAACGCAGGTTCTAGGATCCACCACGCTAAGCCGTCTATTAGTGCGGCCCCAGTAGTTAACCCCTAGAGGTAATTTAAAGGAAACCTTGTCAGTATTTTTTGTGTTTACTTTAAATTTAGTTGCTTCATTTGTTCGGATTTTTGTTTTGTGAAAACAAAACAAATATTAGCTTTCTCGTTACAAATGTGAACAAAACAAAATACATGCACAAGCCTAGTAAACGATATTTGTTTTTGGACTTAAAAAATTGTTAAAGAGACAATCTACAATCTCATTGCATTCCAAGTACTTCAGAAACACCTTTTTAAATGGGAAAGGCCCTTTCGCTCCCATCTCACACTGAGAGATTGTTTTCTACTGCTGCCTCTTGTGTGTGCTTTATCTATATTGCCGTTTTTATTTTATTTTTTTCAGTATAGATGGTGATTTTAAAAGGCAAAAGTAGCCATTTTCAAATGACAAAATAAAGGTAAAGTTTTTTTTTTTAAAGTTATCTAATATTCTCCAGCAGGTAAAATGGATTACTGGTAATACATTGAGGGGGAGAAAATGTTGCAGTTTAATGTCCCTTTAAGTATAACTGCTTGCCATTGTGCATTTAAATACAACTTAAAATGCTATGAATAAATAAATAAATTCATGTACGGTGAATTTTATTTTAATAGATTTGCAATAAAGACATTTTTTTATTAAGAACTCCTGTGGAGTGCAGAATTATATTTTGTTCGACTGAGGATGATTTAGGGCCTAATAGATGTGAAAGGAAAAAGGGTCAATAAGAAAAATAATTTGAGGTGTTGGGGAACGGATATAGGGATAAGGAATATAACAAGGGGATAGGAGGGAAAGAGGGTCAAGACTGTATTTGTATATGTTTAAATCGAATATGTAAAGTTAGCATGGAAACTGTATAATACAGTAATATATGAATAATTCCACAACCTGAGTAGAAGCTTTGCTCTAGAGTGACTTTGTACATTCACCATTATCCGATATCATTTTAGTTCAGGCCCTAACAGAAAAACTATTACCTGAGGAAATAAGCACGCTGTCCAACATGATTACTACAATGTGAACTATACTACCACTCACACAATAAATATTAACTATTGACTTTTAATACCGGCAGTATGTAGTGCATGCACAAAATGCTAACATTCCACAAGGCATGCATTTTAGCACTTGACTTATAATCTGGCCTAAACTGTTTCAAACTGGTACTTGTACTTGGTGGTCCTTGCATCACCTAAAATATACATTTTAGTAGAAATTTATTTAAACCATATATGTGTCTGTCTTAAAATTAATGTTATATTATAACCAATAAATGTTAAAACCGTAATTATATGATTGGCTGCAGAAAAGGCCTGTTCAGCAATAAATGCTGCACTAACCTTCTATTCCATCCTGTTTTACAGCGAAACACATAAAGTAGTTTATCTGTCTGAATGCTTTTATCTTCATTTTTATACTAAAGTGGACAATACGGTAAAAAAAAAATATTGGGGCCAAGTTTACACTGCAGTTTTAAAAATTTCCATACGTTTGCAAAGCTTCATATTTTTGTTTTGTGCTAGTCAAATTACAGCAGTGGGAGGTTGTTTTTTTTCGCTTGAATTGAGTTTTGCCCACAGTTTACGCTAAGCCCACTAACATTTTTTACTGTCCAATACAGCCGCTAATGGACTTCTATTCTTGGCTTACTCTCATTAGTGTAAAGGTCAAAGTTCCTTTTACATCTTATAATACCAAAATTGAAAGATTTTTTTTTTTTTTTTTTTAAATGTAACACACACTCCAACATATCCAATAAAATCATACCAATACTAAACATTAAAGTGGCGTTAAGATTAGCCCTGAGAATAATTTGTACATTTTTTTTTTATATATAATAGTTGTTTAAATATTAAAAAATAAATGTTAATGTCTATAAAGCAGTGGGTGGCTCCATATTGTAACTTATGTTACCTTTTCTGCAGAGGCCAATTAGGAATGCTTATAAATGGCTGACTAGAGTGTGCAACCAATGACTGTGTGGAATATAGCTGTGTCTAGACTTAACATGAATTGGAAAGCCCACAATATTCATAATCAAATTACAGGAAAGGAGAACAAAATAAATAATGAAAGTATTTTTGAAAGTTGTTTTATTACATGTAATTAAACAAATTATATTAATATCTTGAGGTGTTTATTGTCTCTTTAAAGAATGAAGTTGTCTCTAATAGTTTATATAAAAAGATACCTATAAATCTGAATATAAAACATTAAATTCTGAAATATTATTTGTAAATTGTAAATTTATACCTTTATACTATTATAGGTTTGGGTTACAGTTGATAAGCAATACACAATACACGAAGCTAATTTTCTTGTACATACCACCAAGTTGCTGAATGTTAATTAAAAATTGGTTATGCTTGCCATGTGAGGGTATTTAAAGGGACATGAAACCCCCACATTTTTCTTTCATGATTCAGATACAGAAACATTTTTTAAACAACTTTCCAATTTACTTATATTATCTAATTTTCTTCCTTCTTTTGTTATTCTTTGCTGAAAGGTTTATCTAGGAAAGCTCAGGAGCAGCAAATAACCTAGGTTCTAGCTGCTGATTGGTGGCTGCATATATATACTGATTGTCATTGGCTCACCCCATGTTTTCAGTTAGAAACCAACCAGTAGTGCATTGCTGCTCCTTCAATAAATGATACTAAAAGAATTAAACAAATTAGATAATAGAAGTGATTTAGAAAGTTGTTTAAAATTCTATTCTCTATCTGAATCATGAAAGAAATGTTTTGGCTTTCATGTCCCTTTAAGTAAAAAGAATGAGGTAGTATGAGAACCTAGTAAAAAATACAAGCAGATATCACATGCATTGGAATGGAAACAGCATCAGAAGGAGGTTCCCATTGGAGCCCATGGAAGCATGCTCTTGTGAGCATAATGCTTCCCAGCAATGCGAGAGCGAACTTGCGTTCGCATTGTTGTCGACTTGTACTACCAGTGCACATTTGCGTGCGCTGGTATTACTCAGTGGAGCTCAAATAATGCTTTCAAGAAATGGTATTTAAATGGTATTTAGGGCTCATGGTTAAGCATTAAACCCTAAATGCCATTCCACTGTTAATCTGACCCACAGTGTTTAACATCCCTTTAACTTTTTAAACACTAATAGCCCCTAAATATCGCCTTCTTGAAAAGCATTATTTGAGCTTCACTGAGCTTACGACTGCTTCTTCTTAACTCTTGTTTCCAGCGATCTGGAAATATCGGGGGTAGATTACAGCATCCACTGCTTGATATATCACGCTTTATTTTAATGTATTTATTGTTGTGTTTGGTTCAACTTTTTTATTTAGCCTAAGCCCTTTACGTGAGGACTTCAGTCACGGTATAATCTAACAAGCACAAATTTAGTTTACACTCACTTTCAACTTGTAAAATGAGCGCAAGTTAACACGGGCACAATATTGCAATAGTGCGCCCACGTTAACGATAGAGCGCTACTTGCAATGTAGCCCTGTGAGATTGATACCTTAGTAAATCATTTATAAATATTTATTTCTGTCATCTGTAGAGTGGCTAGGATAACAGGCTTTATAAAGACTAAAACTTTACACTTATTTACACCTAATACAAATTTAAAAAATGCATCTACATATGGATTCTCAGTCTAATAATTTACTTTGAATGCATCATTATATTAAGCATTTTAACAGACATCCCAACTGCAAAAACTAATTTCAGGGAGGTGGCTTCACCCGCAACTGTGCCGCCCCCCCCCCCCCCCAAGTTATAAGGACACCTCAAAACCCTAAATAAGATAGAGACTTATCATTAAAGTAGCTTCCCACTAAAGTACATTAAAAAAAGTAGCTTATTGCACAACCACATACAACAAACCTATTTTCCAGTGATCGTATGCTTGTTGAATGCTTAAATATTTTAGAATACAAAGTTTACTTACGTGCAGTAAATAAGTTATTATTTGTGTTTTATTAAAATCAGTGGGGGCTTTTTGGTTACTGATGCCTGCTTTTGTGTGTTCTATAATGTCCCAGCAACTAAAGGCATTCCTTAAAGAAACACTTTTCCAGATTTGGGCCACATTGGATCATGGTACTTGGAATTCCAGGGAGATTGCATTCCATTTGCTGGCATCAGGGAGCCGCTATTACAATCAGGGAGACTCCCTGAACTTCAGGGAGAGTTGGGATGTCTGATTTAATGACAAATAAGGATGAAAGGCTGAGTGGACACTCGCCAGGGATCGTACCTGCAACCCTTGGGCTGCTTCAGAACTCAGCACAGTGCCTTAGCATGCTTAGCTATCTGTCCAGTTTTATACAAGTGGATGGGGATTTTGTGGCCCAGGTATACGGGCTTTAGGGACTAGTTTTTCTATCATTTATAATTTGCAGTCACCAGATTTGAAATGAGTGTATATTTAAAAAAATACATTAAATTCACAAAGTAATACATCAAATAATGTGTTAACAATGTGTTTTCAATATAATACAGGGTGAAATGAATTTTCAAATGACTCTTTTTGCCTTGTTTTTTTTGCAATTGTAGGACAATGTTGCAAGCACTTTTACAAGTTTAATCTTTTTCCTATGTACCCCTAAACCATGGCATGTAGTGATGTCGTGACCCTAAAATTTTGGGTTCGCGAAACGGCGAACGCGAACTTCCGCAAAAGTTCACAACCGTGCGAACGGGGCGACCCGCCATAGACTTCAATAGGCAGGCGAATTTTAAAACCCACAGGGACTCTTTCTGGGCCACAATAGTGATGGAAAAGTTGTTTCAAGGGGACTAACACCTGGACTGTGGCATGCCGGAGGGGGATCAATGGCAAAACACCCATGGAAAATTACATATTTGATGCAGAGTCTGGTTTTAATCCATAAAGGGCATAAATCACCTAACATTCCTAAATTGTTTGGAATAACGTGCTTTAAAACATCAGGTATGATGTTGTATCGATCAGGTAGTGTAAGGGTTACGCCCGCTTCACAGTGCGCAGTGTAGGTGATATACCTGCCCTGACCATGCTTTGCAGACCCAGGTATCAGTGGTCAGATGGACCCTTGCCCCCAACACTGTGTGCCAGACATTGCCATTATAGCAGACTTATATGGCTTTGGTGTTGCTTTTTGGTAATTAGAAGGCTGCTAAATGCCACTGCGCACCACACATGTTTTATGCCCAGCAGTGAAGGGGTTAATTAGGGAGCATGTAGGCAGCTTGTAGAGTTAATTTTAGCTTAAGTGTAGTGTAGTAGACAACCCAAAGTATTGATCTAGGCCCCATTTTGGTATATTTCATGCACCATTTCACCGCCAAATGCGATCAAATAAAAAAAATGTTCACTTTTTCACAAACTTTAGGTTTCTCACAGAAATTATTTATAAACAACTTATGCAATTATGGCATAAATGGTTGTAAATGCTTCTCTGGGATCCCCTTTGTTCAGAAATAGCAGACTTATATGGCTTTGGCGTTGCTTTTTGGTAATTAGAAGGCTGCTAAATGCCACTGCGCACCACACATGTTTTATGCCAGCAGTGAAGGGGTTAATTAGGGAGCATGTAGGCAGCTTGTAGAGTTAATTTTAGCTTAAGTGTAGTGTAGTAGACAACCCAAAGTATTGATCTAGGCCCATTTTGGTATATTTCATGCCACCATTTCACGCCAATGCGATCAAATAAAAAAAAATGTTCACTTTTTCACAAACTTTAGGTTTCTCACAGAAAATTATTTACAAACAACTTATGCAATTATGGCAATAAATGGTTGTAAATGCTTCTCTGGGATCCCCCTTTGTTCAGAAATAGAAGACTTTATATGGCTTTGGCGTGATTTTTGGTAATTAGAAGGCTGGCTAAATGCCACTGCGCATCACACGTGTTTTATGCCCAGCAGTGAAGGGGTTAATTAGGTAGCATTTAGGGAGCTTGTAGAGTTAATTTTAGCTTAAGTGTAGTGTAGTAGACAACCCAAAGTATTGATCTAGGCCCATTTTGGTATATTTCATGCCACTATTTTACCGCCAAATGCGATCAAATTTAAAAAAAAAATGAAATTGTTTCGCAATTTTAGGTTTCTCACTGAAATTATTTGCAAACAGCTTGTGCAATTATAGCACATATGTTTGTAAAGGCTTCTCTGGGATCCCCTTTGTTCAGAAATAGCAGACATATATGACTGTGGCATTGCTTTCTAGTAATTAGAAGGCCGCTAAATGCTGCTGCGCATCACACGTGTATTATGGCTAGCAGTGAAGGGGTTAATTAGGTAGTTTGTAGGGAGCTTTCAGGGTTAATTTTAGCTTTAGAGTAGAGATCAGCCTCCCACCTGACACATCAGACCCCCTGATCCCTTCCAAACAGCTCCCTTCCTCCCCCACCCCCACAATTGTCCCCGCCATCTTAAGTACTGGCAGAAAGTCTGCCCCTCAGTACTAAAATAAAAGGTTTTTAAATTTGTTTTAATTTTTTTTATAGCATATTTACATATGCTGTGGTTTGTAGCATCCCCCTCTTAGCCCCCCAACCCTCCCAGATCCCCCCCCAAAACAGCTCTCTAACCCTCCCCATCTGCCTTATTGGCGGCCATATTGGGTACTGGCAGCTGTCTGCTATTATTTCACAGTTGTTTTTTTCAAATGTACACTACTGTTACACCAGATATGAGTGGTGGCACTGGGCAAGTGGGCACAGTATACGCTGTGAGCCTCACACACATGCTGGCAGGCAGGCAACTGCAATTAGATTACACAGGAAAAAAAAAAGCAGACTGATGTTCTAGCCCTAAAAAGGGCTTTTGGGGTGCTGTCCTTACAGCAGAGATCAGATGAGTCCTTCAGGACTGTAGTGGACACTGAATACACTAGCCTAGCTATCGATTTCCCTATTAAATCAGCAGCAGCTACACTGTCCCTCCTCTCACTAAGAATGCAGCTTCCGAATGAGTCTAAAATGGATGCTGTCCAGGAGGTGGGAGGGTCTGGGAGGGAGGGTCTGCTGCTGATTGGCTGGAATGTGTCTTCTGACTGTGAGATACAGGGTCAAAGTTTACTCAATGATGAGGAATAGGGGGCGGACCGAACATTGCAGATGTTCGCCGTCCGCGGCGAACATAGCATGTTCGCGTTCGCCGCGGCGAACTATTCGCGACATCACTAATGGCATGTCAATATTAATAATTAAGAACACACACATGATTAAAAAAATGACACTTTTGTACATATTTGCTTTGAATCTTTAGGCAAAGTTAAAATTTTTGAGTAAGATATAGGTCTAGATTGATCAAGTTGCAGATGTCTATATTTTAAAAAATACATTAAATTCACAAAGTAAAACATCAAATAATGTGTTAACAATGTGTTTTCAATATAGTACAGGGTGAATTGAATTTTCAAATGACTCTTTTTGCTTGTTTTTTTTGCATTTTCTATACTGTCCCAACTTTTTTTGGAATTGGGGTTGTATATAATGTCTGTATTTGCCACCTTTCATAGTTGTACTCTATACCTGATGCCTTTTTCTACCTGTAACACATTGGCCCTTTATGTTTAACAAAGAAAATAAGCAAACAATCAAAAATATGGCTTCTTTTGAGAAAAGGTTGGGCAACGCTGCTCTAGATCTATAATCAGGGCCAGCCTTAATTATTCCTGCCAAAGTTGTTAACAAAAATATTTTTACAAATCATAAAAAACAAAAACAAACTAAAGATATGTTCTAGGTCAAGTTTTACTAATGATTTGGTGGTTCAAATATTATTCTTAACAGAACATTGGATTGTGTGGATACTGAATAGCGCTAGTTTGCCAGTGTAGATCTTAAGGTCACCAAGGAGGATAGCCAAAAACATTACACAAATAAAAAAATAAATATGGGAGAAAATATAGATACTGTTTAATAGACTTAGGATTTAAGATGGCAAAACTAATAACAATGCATTTATTTCCATTTATAAATTATTTGTTAAAGCATTTTTATATTCAGAAACTATTTTAAAATAGTTAAGAATTGTGTTTTCATTGTTTTTTTTATGCAGAGATAATAATTATAGAAATATACTTATTTAAAATGTGAATCTCCATTATTATTTAATTAGTGAATGATCTGTTTATCTAATGGTGTATCAGACAATTTTGCAATCAAAATATAAGGGACATTTTAATATAGCTAAACAAATGGCATAGCAGTATTTTCGGTAACCAAAGGAAACTCATCCAGATTTTATTTTCTACAAAATTCACCATTAAAGTATATGGTAAGTTTTACAGATAATAATTTAATAAGCTTTTCTAAAGGATTAGAGTATAAGGGATTCTGTACTGCATTTTTCTTTCCTTTAATTTGTTACAAATCATTTGAATAGCTGTTTTTACCTGTTGAAACTACCAACTACACTGAAAATATGAATACTGCAGCATTTTAAACAAGAGGCAGCAGCAGAAATAAACCTCTCAGTTAGAGAGGGAGAAATAGAGAACTCAACCCATTTGAAAAGGTTTTTCAGAAGCTGATTGGAACACAATACACTCTTATTAGATACCTACCTGATTACATTATGCCTTTCATTTTTTCCCAATCACCTGTAATACTAGCCACTTAGTATTAAAAGTACTGGGAATTGCACTTTTACATTTATTCTAGTAACGGAAGATGAATATTTCATTTACCATTGTGTGTAGTGATAGATATAAGAAAAGGAAGTCTACTGTTCCTCCAGACTCAGCTCATTTGAATTGGCATATTCTTTAGAACAATGGATGATGGTATTAATGAGCAAAAACAGATATTTAAAATAAAAAAAATAAAAGAGCAATTTCCCACAAATGTGATACTCTTCAGCTGATATAATACGCTTTTTTTTTTACAATACAGTGTCCCATTAGGAGGCTGACTGCAATACCTCTTCATTAATTTAAGTCAAAACTTCAAATTCCAGCAGGGCTGACTCAAACTTATTTTTTAATGTAAATAATGTGACTACCAGTCATTTGGGCAATAATAGTTATTAATTACCTTAGATTTAATTTGATTTGGGTGGGGAAAAAGTATTATGTAATTAATAAAAATTTTTTTTTAAAAAGTATATTAATCAAGTTAAAAAATGACTTTGAAAAAAACAAAAAATCTAATTTAAGGAATAGTTTCACATTACTGTTTGGACAATGTTAGCTAAGTAAAATACTAAAGTGACATTTTATCTTAGGAAAAATAATCTTTATGGATAAATGGATATTTCTTTGGAATTCTTTGCAGAACTTAATATTTAAGAAAAATAAAATACTGAACATTAATAATGTTAATGAACATCTCATAAACATTTAAAGATGATGCTAATATTTTGCAGATATTAAGAATGTGAGTTAATGCATTTTAAATCTGTTTACATTGGTAGCAAACTCTGCTTGAAGTCTTTTTTTTTTTTTTTTTAAAGAAAAAAGTGTATCTTTTTTTGTAAATAGTCTTTCTTAAAGGGATATAATAAAACAGTGCTCCTTTAGTAAAAAAAAAAGTTAAATCAAAGTAAACATAAAAAGAAACAGATTATGTAAAAAACAGCAAACAACAAGGAAATTTTAGAGTAACTACTGCCTGCAGCTAAGTGAGCTACCAGTTGCTTGAAAAAGTCCGCACAAAGCCAGCCGAAACGCATAGCATGCTACTGACAGAGATCACAAGTTTGTCCTAATTGGTGGCTTCACATATATGGCTCTTGTAATTGTCTCCCCCGATCTGTTTAACTAGTTCCCAATAGCGCACTACTGCTCTTTCATTAAAGGATATTGTGAGAATAAAGCAAATTTGATAACAGAAGTAAATTGGAAAGTTGTTTAAAATGATATCCTTTATCTGAATCATAAATTAAAAATATTGGGTTTTATGTTCCTTTGACTATTTTTTTAAACTAAGGGCCAGATTACAAGTGGAGTGCTAAATATTGATCTTATTAAAGTGATATTTGCTATCCACTGAGTAATACTAGTGCACTCTAATGTGTGCTGGTATTACAAGTTGACAGCAATGCAAACACAAGCTCGCATTCCCATTGCTGGGAAGCATTGCGCTCACAAGAGCACTCTTTCATAGGCTCTAATGGGAGTAAGTCGTGCAGCGATGGCAGCAAATCGTAAATATATATATATATTTACAACTGAGCAGCTATAATTTGTCTCTTTATCTAGCTATCTATCTATAATCTATCTATCTATCTATCTATCTATCTATCTATCTGTATGTCTGTCCGTCCGTCTGTCTGTATCTCTCTCTCTCTCTCTTTCTCTCTCTCTCTCTCTCTCTCTCTCTCTCTCTCTCTCTCTCTCTATATATATATATATATATATAATTTACAAATTCCAGTTCAGCCCTCCTGTTCGGCAACAGCCTGGGTGCAAGGATACAGATGAATAGGCAAACAGAAGATGCACTCACAGGTCTTTTTCACTCACAAAGGATTTTAATGTAACATTTTCGGGGTTCAAAACCCCTTCATCAGCATACAAACGTGTAAAAAACAAACTCTTTTATAGTGTGTGATATTACACAAAAATACACAAACCTGATAATCTCCAAAAGTGCGCCAAATGTTCCGTGTTTGGAGCGCATACTGCGTTCCACTGTAATAGCCGAAACCGGAAGTTAGATTACATCACTTCTGGTTTTCGCAAATGTTAACAAAATTAAACATAAGTGTCTCAGATACAATTTGAGTATAATCAACTTGAATAACATGTTGCATATAAGTGGCAAAATATTACAATCTGTGTGTGAAGTCAATATAGCAAAAAAACCGAGTAATGCAATACGATGTGGACACAGTGCATGCACTATAGCAACAGCTTCCATGGTAACAGTTGCCATAGACTACTATACATAATCTGTGAAACGTAGTAATAACAGTGAGACTTATAGTGACTTATATTAGAAACAACATATATAACCCTGGGCTATTATGTAGAAACATGGGATTAATCACCCATACTATTTACACATGTAAAAAATAACAAAGCCAAGAGTTGGATCTATAAAAACAAAAACATGTTTTCAAAGATACTACTGGTGGTTATGAGTCCTCATAACCTATTAAAAACACGAACAGGACTATATCATGGTGCTTATGATGGTAATCATATTACATATTAGTAGATGCAGAGAGACAAATAGTGATGCCAGCATGTTATTGTAGATGAGAGATGAATTCAGTAATGGTCATTATACACATACGTGAGAACACTGCCATATCTTATATACGGTACCATATGTGCATATCAAACTTGTGCATAAGAAAAAATATGTGTATAAACATCTACATAAGGCACAGGCCTTAGTATGGCAGACAAAAGGGAACACAACAGCATGTGAAAAAGAGTAAATGCAAGGTTCTATTCACTCAGTGTCCCAAAATTGTATGGAATAAAGTCATAATGCATGACCAAAACAACCAACTAGTTATTGAGTGCGTGATGGTAACCTATAGCCAGGCTTCCACTAAGAGATAGGGATACCAAAGGCTTCCCATCCAAAGTGCTGTGAGCACCCTGCAGACAACACCCAATCAAGGGAGTAATATCGCATGTTGCAAACACAGAGCCACCATGCCCGCTCAATGAAATCTGGGATTGTGTTCAAGCCGCCCGGTTGTATGGTGCCCAGCCTGAACATCCATTGAGCCTCACATGTGAGTAGTTGTTTGTTACGGTCGCCGCCCCTCTCCAATGCGGGTACATGATTGATTAAAATGTAGCGAATGGAGGGAAGGAATGGATGTCCCTTGTTGGCAAAGTGTCTCGCCACAGGTTGTTCCGAGTCACCTTGTTTTAAGGCAGTCCTTATAGCATGCCGATGGTTGGCCATGCGCTCACGTAGTGTGCCCGAGGTCTTGCCTACATGAAAACTGGAGCATGGGCAAAATAAAAGATACACAACGTGTGTAGTAATGCACGTGATGGAATGTCTGATGGAAAATGTCCGGTTTGTATGTGGGTGATGAAATGTTTTAGTGCCAATGAGGCCATTGCAGGTCGTGCAGCCTAAACAACGATAGGAGCCTTTAATGTTGCCCCTAGTGCCATATGTATAACTCTGTTTGGGGTCTGTCTTCATGAGTAGATCTTTGAGGTTTGTACCCCTCTTAAAGCCCACCATGGGTCGTAGGTTAAATGTAAATGGCAATTTTGGGTCTGAGGTCATAATAGGCCAATGTTGGCGAAGAATTTGACCCGTTTTTCTGGTTGCGGGTGTGAAGGTAGTAGACATGATTAGCTTGTCTAATGTGTCCCTCTTAGGTTTGGGTTGAATCAGTTCTGTTTGTGTGAATGTAGACACGGCTTCCATAGTTTCCTGAATCACAGATGGTTTGTAACCCCTGGAACGAAATTTCTCACCCACTCCAGCCAGTTGGGAAACCCCAGTCTTGATATCAGAATTATTTCGCATTGTTCTAATGAATTGCGATTTTACAATGTCCTTTAATAACGCTGGGGGGTGACAGCTGTCCGCCCTAAGTATGGAATTGCGGTCGGTGGGTTTATGGTATAGTGTAGTACTAAGGCGACCTGAATTCTTAGAAACAGAAAGGTCCAGAAAATTGATGGTCTGGTCATCCACTGTCATTTTGAATCTGACTGTACTCTCAGTGTTGTTGTAGTAGTCAAACCTCCTATGGAGTTCCTCCAGGCCCCCCCGCCACACCAAAAAAATGTCATCGATGTATCTGTAGTAACAAACAATGGATGCATTATAGTTGTTCCACAGATACATATTTTCAAATTGTGACATATAGATGTTGGCGTATGAGGGGGCCATGGAGGAACCCATAGCCGTACCAGCTATCTGTAAATAAAAACTTCTTTCGAACCGAATGTAGTTCTTAAATAGACAATACTCAATAAGGGATAGCATGTACTCCACCGGAGGACCCTCATAAAGAGGGTTACCAGTGAGGTGTTCCTGTACGGCCCTTAACCCACCATAATGAGGTATGATGGTATACAGGCTGTTGACATCCAGACTCACAAGTAAATCATCTTGCTGGATGTCAACAGTCTGCAACTTTCTGATGAAATCATTAGTATCCATGATATACGAGCGTATCTCCCCTTACCACAGGTTGGAGTAATACGTCACCAAAATTGTGCAATCGGCTGGGAAAGTGACTGCCTTGCTGACACAATAGGGCGGGCCCGGTGGCAGTCCTGTTCGTGTTTTTAATAGGTTATGAAGACTCATAACCACCAGTAGTATCTTTGAAACATGTTTTTGTTTTTATAGATCCCAACTCTTGGCTTTGTTATTTTTTACATGTGTAAATAGTATGGGTTGATTAATCCCATGTTTCTACATAATAGACCAGGGTTATATATTTTGTTTCTAATATAAGTCACTATAAGTCTCACTGTTATTACTACGTTTCACAGATTATGTATAGTAGTCTATGGCAACTGTTACCATGGAAGCTGTTGCTATATTGCATGCACTGTGTCCACATCGTATTGCATTACTCGTTTTTTTTTTGCTATATTGACTTCACAATCAGATTGTAATATTTTGCCACTTATATGCAACATGTTATTCAAGCTGATTATACTCAAATTGTATCTGAGACACTTATGTTTAATTTTGTTAACATTGGCGAAAACCGGAAGTGATGTTATCTATCTTCCGGTTTCGGCTATTACAGTGGAACGCAGTATGCGTTCCAAACACGGAACATTTGGCGCACTTTTGGAGATTATCAGGTTTGTGTATTTTTGTGTAATATCACACACTATAAAGAGTTTGTTTTTTACTACGATTTGTATGCTGATGAAGGGGTTTTGAACCCCGAAAATGTTACATTAAAATCCTTTGTGAGTGAAAAAGACCTGTGAGTGCATCTTCTGTTTGCCCTATATATATATAAATATATATAAATACTATATATATATATATATATATATATATATATATATATATATATATACTATATATATATATATATATATAATATATATATATATATATATATAATATTTATATATGTATATCTGTCTGTCTGTCCTGTCTGTTCTGTCTGTCTTTAAGTTTTCCTGTCTGCCTATCATCCATATCTATGTATGTATCTATCTGTCTATCATCTATCTATATATCTATCTGTAATGGGGTCAGGATTGGTAAGAACAAATGTTAAAGGGACAGTCTAGTCCAAAATACACTTTCATGATTCAGATAGAGAATGTAATTTTAAACTATTTTCAAATTTACTTTTATCACCAATTTTGCTTTGTTCTCTTGGTACTCTTAGATGAAAGTTAAACCTAGGAGGTTCATATGCAATTTTCTAAGCCCTTGAAGGTCGTCTCTTCTCTCAGGGCATTTTGACAGTTTTTCACCACTAGAAGGTGTTAGTTCATGTGTGTCATATAGATAACACTGTGCTCACACACATGGAGTTCAGGTGAGCCAGCTCTGATTGGCTAACATGGATGTCTGTCAAAAGAACTGAAATAAGGGGGCAGTTTACAGAGGATTAGATACAAGGTAATCACAGAGGTAAAAAGTGTATTTATATAACTGTGTTGGTTGTGCAAAACTGGGGAATGGGTAATAAAGGGATTATCTATATTTTGAAACAATAAAAATTCTGGTGTAGACTGTCCCTTTAAACTTACATGCTCATTGGCTAACACAGCATTTAAAATCAAGTGACAATCAACTAACAAGAACATTAGCATAAGCGTACATACATGTACATTTAAAATTTCAAAGTCTTTCCTACCTAAAAAGTGTTAATTTGAAAATTTTGAGCATGTGCAAAAAAGTCTTTCCATCCATTATGTAACACGTGAATGAGTGAACAAAATGTATTGGTCATGCGCATTCGTTTTTCATTAAAGAAACCACTTGTTTATCATTTTGAGACAAATGCAACAAAAACCACAAATTTTAAATTC
The DNA here is from genome assembly GCF_027579735.1 of Bombina bombina. NCBI lineage: Eukaryota > Metazoa > Chordata > Amphibia > Anura > Bombinatoridae > Bombina > Bombina bombina. The sequence goes on along the minus strand of NC_069507.1, from coordinate 202,024,316 downwards.
TCGGAATGAATATGTTTAGCATTTTTCATCACCATATTAAAAAAACTTAAGCCTTTCCATTTTCATCTTAAAATATGATCCCATTTCTGAAAAAAAGGCTCAGAATTGTTAATGTGTAATAAAATTGTGCACTAACGATTACTAATGTTCTAATCTAAATACTTTTTATTGCAAACTGGGATGACTATCAAGTATGTAATGCTGTTTCTTTACTTAAACTCAAGCCAAAATAAACTATCCAAATACATCACATTTATTAATAAAAATCAACATATTTCTAACAAAAAATAGAAACGGTAATAAAACAAAAAAATGCATATTTTTACAGTTAAAAAATAGTATGGATGAGAATATATATTTTAGTGCATTGGTAATATAATTAACATTTGCTTTTTTTTTTTTCTTCTAAAAACACGTTCGTGAAAAGTCATTTGTCAAAAACGAAGGAACTTCTCAAGAAGACTTTTCCCATGCTATTTCCAGTTTTCCTGCCAAAAGGCTGTGTCACAACTCTTGGCAAGAAATTGCACTAAAACTTTATAAAATAATGAAAAGCCATATTTCCAAAGAAATGGAACTTCAGTCTGAAGTCATCGAAAGCATTAAGTGTTTCAAGTATAAATGTCAAACCATTAATTTATGCTTAGCATTAATGATTTTCTGTGTGCTTTTAGTTGTGCGTATCTGCGTGTGCATATATACATCATGGATGCCTAGGTACAATTTTATATGAGTAATATAAGGAATGATATAGTAGTGCTACCTTGTAGTCCATATTTGCCTTTGTTTAATCTAAAAGAATACATTTCAAAATGTATTATAGGATTTTGTTTATTAAAAAAACTCTTCTTTATGCTCTGAATAAAGAAATATTTTCTTGTAAGACCTTGGCCACCATGTACTAAGCAGCGAGCAGACAAGTTTTTCAACTCAGGAAGTTGTCTGCTCGCCTTCACTACATATGGGCAGTGAATGAACAGGAACCGCTGCCCGTATGTATCATTACACTCTCAAGTGAGCGTGTAAAACCTGCCCCTTCTCTCGTGTGACCAAACGCGTGGGAGAAGGGACTGTCAGTCACCAAGAGCAATCTCTCAGTGATTTCCCCTCACATCTTTCTTTGCGGGTAGCAGACTACCCCGCAAGGGCTCTGGAGCAGCTTTCTCTGCTTAGTACATGGAGCCCTTTGACATAAAACACCTTGTAATTGACAAGACCTTTTTTGTAGTATTGTAATAAATTAACGTATCAGCCAAGTATGACAACATTTCTGAATTATATTAACACGTTGCTTGCTGCAAGTGTTTTTAATAGCCTATTTTACTACACCACTCTGTCCTATATGGAGGAGCCAATACAATCCTAATTGTGGAGCAGACAAAGTTTGCCATTGCTATTTAGTTACCAAAACGTTCATTATTTTGCAGTACCTTTTCTAAGTAGGCTAGATAGGGACAGATATCAAGCAGAGTTAGATTTGTGAAGTCTACATCGTAATCTTCTTAGTCTCTTAATGGGGAACCCAAAAATCCTGGAAAAGGAGACAAAATAAATAATATTTTACCATGCATAATTAAAGATTTTATTTTGCAATGTCAAAGTGTTCCATGTCTCTAAATTTTATTTCAGGGAAAATTATTTTCAACTTATTTAACTTTTGATCTGTAATTTTTGAATTCTTTAACTGGATGGGTTAAAACACATAGAAGGGGTTATACACACAGTTAAAGTATCACTGCTTGGACTGTAATTGTTGTTTCAGTTTAATGTCCCTTTAAAGTGAACCTAACAGTAAGTGCATGATTGTGTACAGATGAGTCCTGGGACTCAGCTGCTCACTTGCTGACAGGGAAAAATTCCAACAACAAAAAAATGTGTTTATTCAAGGATGCCATCTAAAAAAACAACAACAACAAAAATCAATGTATTGTAATACATTTGAAAACTCTCTTTTAAATGGAAAAGAGAAAATATTTGCATATTATGTCCCTTTAACCAACTGGCATTTCCTGCTTCTTGCACTTAATACTTTGTGTATCCCTCATTTACAATAAGATGGCAAATCACATGCATTGGTCCTAATCACATGTTGATTAACCCGCTTTTTAGTTTATCAGATTTTCTGTATGCAGTTTATCATATGATTTTAGCAGAATTTTCATACCATCATTACTCCCATAAGCTAACATAGAACCGTGTCACAAATCGTTATCACATATTCAGCATAAGGATTTATGCGGCAAAAATTGAGAAAGTTTACTCCATTTTCACCTCGCCACACATAGGCAGGCGCAGCAAGTCTTAAGCTGAGTTTGTGAGCACCGTAACCCTCTGAAAATAGTAACTAACACCTAACGCATACACAATATCTATCTACCTGTCAACCACCAACCCCCACCGCAATAAATAATAAATTATATGCCAACCCCCACATTGCAAAATATCTAATTAACCTATTAACCTCTAATCCGCCAATCCCCCTCAACGCTATATACCTAATAAAGTGATTAACCCCTAACTGCCATCACCCCACAACGCAATATACCTTAATCAACTATTAACGCCTAAATTGAAAAATACTGTTACAAACAATTAAAATAAAAAAGCTAATTTTACTTAAAAATAAAAAAAAACTAAGATTAAATTAATCTAAGATTACAAAAAATAAAAGTCTAACATTACATAAAATAATAAACCAAATTATCAAAAATAAAAAAATTAAGCCTAATCCCTATGAAAATTAAAAAGCCCCCCCCCCCAAAAAAAATAAAAACACCTCCTACCAATAGCCCTTAAAAGTGCCTTTTTGTAGGGCATTGCCCTAAATTAAACAGCTATTTTACCTTAAAAAATACAAAGTCCCCCGAAAATAAAAAAAACTGACACTAAAAAATCCCAAACTACCCAATGCCGCTAAAGGGGCATTTGTATGGGCATTGTCCTTAAAAGGGCATTCAGCTCTTTTACTGCCCTTAAAGGTCATTCAGCTCTTATCAAAGGCCCATTAAATCCCTAATCTGAAAAATCAGCAAACCCCCCAAGAATTAAAAAAAGCCTAAATCTAACCCCCAGATAGGTACTCACTGTTCCTGAAGTCCGGCGGTGAAGTCTTCTTCTAAGCTGCGATATCTTCTATCTTCTTCCAGAACAAGCCGGCATGGAGCGGAGCGCAGAACTGAAGACCGGTGACGGCAAAACTGAAAAACAGCGACGGCAGAACTGAAGACCGGCAAACCGCAGAGCCATGGATCATTGAGATCCTTTTCGTATGATCACCGCTGCACACTGAGGATTGAATTCAAGGAACACATTTAAATATGGGGTACCTTGCATTCCTATTGGCTGATTTGAGTCTTCAAATTCAAATCAGCAACAAGGATGAGAGCTACTGAAATGATTTGAACAGCCAATAGGATTTCAGTAGCTCTCATCCTATTCCACGGTCACCGGTCTTCAGTTCCGCACTTCGCTCTGCGCCGGCTTGTTCCTGGAAGAAGATAGACAATATCTGTCAGGGTGTCAGGAATCAGACTGAGACGAGAAGTGCAAAAATAATCACACCTTTATTAATAACAAAAAATAATAATAAGTCCACAAATCAAAAAACAAGCCAGGAGTCAAAGCTTAGAGCTGGTAGACAGACAAGCCGAGTCAGGAGCCAAAGTGAATAGTCAGACAAGCAAATCAGGAACCAAAGCGAGTAGTCAGACGAGCCGGAATCAAGAACAAGGAGAACAGCAGAGTCAGGAACAAGCCAGGGATCAGGAACCAGGAGGGACGTCAAGACAGCCAGGAAATTACACAGGAACTCACAAAACAGGTCTGAGACAATGCAAGGGCAAAGCATACTGAACAGAGGCCCTTTAAATAATAAGTGATGACATCACAATTCTGAGACTGCAAACTGTCTCACACGGATGATGTATACCAGTCTGGCCATAATAGGGTGTGCAGGAAATGAGCAGCATCACACACTCTGCACCAGACTCAGCAAAAGAGGTGAGTAAAATGGCTACCAGCAGCACATGGCAAAACAAAGCAGGGAAAAACCCTGACAATATTGCCACTTGGAAGAAGACTTCTCCCGCCGGACTTCAGGAACCGTGATTACCTATCTGGGGGTTAGACTTAGGCTTTTTTTTTTATTTTTATTTTTTTATTTTTATTTTTTTAGATTAGGGATTTAATAGGCCTTTGAAAAGAGCTGAATGCCCCATTTTTGGGGCAATGGGTAGTTTAGGTTTTTTTTTTGTTAGGCTTTTTATTTTGGGGGGCTTGGTGGGTAGGGAGTGTTTACTGTTTAGAGGGGGACCTTAGTATTTATAAAAGGAAATTTATAGGGATATAAAAAAATAGGATTAGGTTTAATTTTATTTATTTTTTGATAATTTGGTTAATTATTTTATGTACATGTTAGCTTTTTTATTTTAATTGTTTGTAACTTAGCATTTTTTAATTTAGCTCATTGGAGTTAATTTAGGGGGTGTTAGGTTAGGGGGCTTTGTAATTTAATTAGTTATTTGCCTTGTGGGGGGGTTGTCGGTTTAGGGGTTAATAGTTGTATTAGGATTATTGCATTGTGTGGGTTTAGAGGTTTAGGGGTTAATAGTTTTATTAGGATTATTGCGTTGTGTGGGTTTGGTGGATTAGGAGTTAATAGATTTATAAGGTTTGTTGCGATGTGGGTAATGGCGGATTAGGGGTTAAAAGTTTTAATAGGTATTTTGTGATGTGGGTTAATGGCAGATTAGGGGTTAATACATTTATTAGGTAGTTTGCGATGTTGGGGTTGGCGAATTTAGGGTAATACTTTTATTAGGTAGATCGCAGATGTGGGTTGAATGGTCGATTAAGGGTTAATAGTTTAATTAGGCATATTGCGTTCTGGGGTGTTGTCGGTTTAGGGGTTAATTCTTTTATTATTAGTTCCGATGTGTGTTAGAGGGCAGATATAGTGGTTTTACGTGTCATTTTTTGGGGGGGGGAGGCGGGTTAGAGTTTTACGGGAGATTTGACATTTTTTTAATTTTCTTAGGCACCAGCAGTTTCTAAAGTGCCGTAAATCACTGGCGACTCCAGAAATGTGTATTTACGCTCATTTCTGAACATCGCTAGTTTATCCGACTTACGGCACTTTATGAACTGCCGGTGGGATTTATGTGATTCCCCAATGTGCAAGGTGAAATTACGGGCGAAGCCTGCGCTGCATAGGTAATCTCGCCCTCTGATTTTAGACAGTTGGATTATGTGAGCAATTGAGCATTTGACCTCTGTATCCCTGCTTTGTTTGAGGCAGCTACTTGATAAAGCATGAGCATGAGGAACCCCTTAATCTGAGATACCCACAATGCACTATAAGTAGCGCCACACCTTTTTATTATTATAAAGACAAGGTTCAGAAGTTTAAAAAGACTCATTAAATGATATTGTGTTGGCATCATATGTGCAATGATTATTGGCTGATATGGAAAAAAAGGCAATATTTAATATGGACTGAGATGTCCAATTTTGTTATATGAATAATATGTGGGATTTCTGTAACTATGCTTTTTAATATATTTTAATGTAGGTGTAAACAAACACCAACGCTAACCATAAGGACAGAAAGATGAGTGAGACGTATAGTGCGTCTGTGAGTTGAAAATGTATTGAGTTAGGTTGACTAACCCATCTCAAGCCGTTGACAAAGCTACCATCCTTTCAGGAGCCGGTAACCGATTGGCAACCACTGGAGAAAAAACAACAATGATGCAACTTACACACTCAGCTCACACACACTCCACAGTTGTTAGATGCTTCATCCTTTTGTGTGTTACAAGGCTAGGAGATCCTACACCAAACCTTTACAAATTATGAAACAGACCTCAAAGGCTTTGCCGCAGTAACTTGCTTTAAAAACCAGCTTTACTGCATATTACCCATAATTTATTTCATTTTTTTTATTTTATATTTTGTCAAACTGTTCTTATGCCTCTAGTTTTCTGACTACATAGTGACCTTAAATTCTTTTCCGTAGTGACCATATTTTTTTTCTTTATAAAAAAGAAGAAATTGTACAGGAAAAAAAAAACTACAGTTATGCAAAATCCATCTTTAATTATCTGAAAACCTTTTTGTAACTAGCCTCATGTAAAGCTTACAGACATGTTACATTTTAGATGCTTGGTCTGTATCCAGCTGGCACAGAAAAATATAACTGAGTTGAAATTCACACAAAACATGGACTTATTTGCTTTATAAAACTTTTCAATATTTAATTAGTTAAGAAACAGTTATGAAATGATTTATACAGCAAAGACTTGCAATGCATTAAAATTGAAAAAAATATATATATATATTTGGAAGGCTGATAAGTAAGTAGGGCCAGTGTGGACATTAATCATTAAACATAGTCCCTTCCTTAATAAAAAAAAGGGAAAACGGATACAATTAATAAAAACAATGATATTGTTATCTCCCAATAATATTTATAATAAAAACATTTTTTATTAACAATAATAATAGAAGTAGTTCTATGGATGGTGCTAAAATGTTTCTTTTGTTTAACCATTACTTGACGGGGACTACATTAAAATATTGCATTACATACATGTAGCATGCATATTTCTTAATACGGATCAGTGTAATTATATGGACATGCATTTTAAGAGACATGTCCCATACTCTGCTCGCATGGAAAGAATCCTTGCAAAATCTTTGTAAGATTTCGTTTAGTATTATTTTGCAATACAAGTGTCACTCTTTCAAATACAGACACCTGTATAGCAAAATAACACAGCTAAAATCTGCCTTTCTAAAAATCTTTGAAGGACCTCACAGTACTGGGGAGACATCTTACATAACTTTGCCAGAATGCAGGACTTTAGAACCCAGTGAGGGAATGAGACCTGATACATGATGAGGAAGTACCCTTGGACAGAGTAATTTTCTTATTGCTGGTGACATGGAAAGAGGTTGTAACTGAGGACATGTCTCAGTCACTGCAATAAAAGTAGAAATACTGAGAGCCCTCATTTGAAAAAGAATAGTCTGTTCTTTTAATCAAGGGATCATATGTTCCTATAATATGCAAATATTTGTCATAAAAATGCCAGTCACCTGAAGCAGCAGTCAAACTGAGTGGAAGAAGGGCTCTATCCCCCTCTCTTGTTTAATCTATAAAGTCCAAGTGACCTTTCATTTGAAAGTGGAGTAGCTCCTTGACCGCTCTAAGACACAGGTGATCAATGCAACATAATGGAGATCACCTGCACCAAAAGACACCTGGGGATTTTCTATGTGAGGGAGTGTACTGCAGGAACAATCTCTTTTTAATGTGGGTACACATGCAGAAATAAAGAGGGACACACAGACTGTGGTTACACTGTAGTTGGACACACATATTAAGTGGGCTGTCTTCCCCACAATACAAGAATATAAACTGGAAAGCCTCCTTCTTGTTCAACTGCCCCATAGTAAACCACAAGGTTTAGAAATTAAATGCAAAGAAGAAACCGCTGCAAGTTTTTCCTGACTCTCAGTTGCCTGGAACTAAAGATCACATGACTTGCACTTCCACTCATAATTAAAAATACTATGTTACAAATCTTCTGCTTCTCTGGGTATCTCATGAGTAAAGCACGGTATGCTCACAGAGCGCCAATGATCAAAGTTTGCCACCAAAAACATGAAAAATGAAAATGGTCTGTCCCTAACGAGTGGCTAGCTGTCTCCAATAGAAATAATGTGAGCTCTCTGCTATGTGAAAGTTTGCAATGGAGGATGAAATTCACAGAGAGAACCTGGCACATGTTTAAACTTTAACCCCTTAATGACCGGACCATTTTTCAATTTTCTTACCCTTAATGACAATGGCTATTTTTACATTTCTGCAGTGTTTGTGTTTAGCTGTAATTTCCCTCTTACTCATTTACTGTACCCACACATATTACTATACCGTTTTTCTCGCCATTAAATGGACTTTCCTAAAGATACCAATATTTTCAATCATGTCTTATAATTTACTAAAAAAAAAATAATAAAATATGAGGAAAAAATGGAAAAAAACACACTTTTTCTAACTTTGACCCCAAAATATGTTACACATCTACAATCACCAAGAAACACCCATGCTAAATAGTTTCTAAATTTTGTCCTGAGTTTAGAAAATACCCAATGTTTACATGTTCTTGTGCTTTTTTTTGCAATTTATGGGGCCAATAAATACAAGTAGCCACTTTGCTAATTCCAAACCACTTTTTTTCAAAATTAGCGCTAGTTACATTGGAACCCTGATATCTGTCAGGAATACCTGAATATCCCTTGACATGTATATATTTTTTTTTTAGAAGACACCCAAGAATTGATCTAGGCCCATTTTGGTATATTTCATGCCACCATTTCACCGCCAAATGCGATAAAAAAAAAAAAAAAGTTCACTTTTTCACAAAATTTGTCACAAACTTTAGGTTTCCCACTGAAATTATTTCACAAACAGCTTCTGCAATTATGGCACAAATGGTTGTAAATGCTTCTCTGGGATCCCCTTTTTTCAGAAATAGCAGACTTATATGGCTTTTGGGTTGCTTTTTTGGTAATTAGAAGGCCGCTAAATGCCGCTGCGCCCCACACGTGTTTTATGCCCAGGAGTGAAGGGGTTAATTAGGGAGCTTGTAGGGAGCTTTGTAGGGTAATTTTAGCTTTAGTGTAGTGTAGTAGACAACCCAAGTATTGATCTAGGCCCATTTTGGTATATTTTATGCCACCATTTCACCGCCAAATGCGAGCAAATAAAAAAAAAAACTTAACATTTTTCACAATTTTAGGTTTCTCACTGAATTTATTTACAAACAGCTTGTGCAATTATGGCAGAAATTGTTGTAAAAGCTTCTCTGGGATCCCCTTTGTTCAGAAATAGCAGACTTATATGGCTTTTGGCGTTGCTTTTTGGTAATTAGAAGGCCGCCTAAATGCTGCTGCGCACCACACGTGAATTATGCCCCAGCAGTGAAGGGGTTAAATTAGGTAGCTTGTAGGGAGCTTGCAGGGTTAATTTTAGAGATCAGCCTCCCACCTGACACATCCCACCCCCTGATCCCCTCACCAAACAGCTCTCTTCCCTCCCCCACCCCACAATTGTTCCCCGCCATCTTAAGTACTGGCAGAAAGTCTGCCAGTACTAAATAAAAGAGGTTTTTTTTAAAAAAAATAAAAATAATAAAGTATTTTAGCTGTGATGGACCCCCTGCCTTAGCCCCAACCTCCCTGATCCCCCCTCCAGCTCTCTAACCTCTCCCCCTACCCTAATTACCACCATCTTGGGTACTGGCAGCTTTCTGCCAGTACCCAGTTTGGCCCCAAAAACCCCCCCAAAAAGTATTTTTATTTTATTTTAACTTAAAAAAAACTATTTCTGTAGTGCCCCCCACAATACCCCCACCCCCACCCCCCTCCCAGATCCTTTTATATTTTTTTTTTTTTTAAATCCCTTTTTTCCCCCTTCTCTGGCCTCATTCATTGGTGTCAGTGTGGCTAATGGGTGCACGTGCACGCGTGCACGTGCATGCGCGCGCACGTGCACACGCGTGCACGCGCACATGCACGCTCACGTGCACACGCGCGTAATCGTACACGCGCGACGCGCATCGTGCACGCGCACCCTCACACCCGGCACTATCGCTACCGGTGCAGAGAGGGCCACAGAGTGGCTCTCTCTGCATCGGGGGCTTGTAAAATGGTATTGCAGGATGCCTCCATATCGAGGCATCACTGCAATACCCTCAGAGCTGCTGGAAGCATTTGTGATCGCTTCCAGCACTCTGTTAGACAACTGACGTACCAGGTACGTTCCATTGTCATTAACTGCTTGTTAATGCATGACGTACCTGGTACGTCAGTTGTCATTAAGGGGTTAATATTACGCCTAATACAAATCAAAATATGCTGTATTCAGTGCACTGTGCCCTGCTTCACTGTTATTTTCTTATGCATACTTTTTTCTTGCAGAATAATTAGTGTTTTGAGTATTTTAATAAAAGCTTGCCACCTTTTAAATGGGGAAGAAATACCAATGAGATCTGTAGGGCGAAATGTTTACATCATTGTACTGGGATTTGAGAGACAATTTTATATAAGCCCGTGGAACACCCCTGTCCATCCCATTTTACAAATTTCTGTGTGTTTTTAGAACATCCAGTATACTTAAATTACATTTTATGCTATACATATTTAATACAATTTATTCCTGTGTGATTTACATAAAAATTTTAAGTTTTTGATAAAGTACGATTTTTTTGATGAACAATTTTGTTATGATTGTTGATGTACCTTAACACTACAATTTCTGTCTGCATATTGTTGTGTGAATGGTTCAATTATTTGTTTTGTAATGATTTTTTAATTAATAATTAATTGTTCACTTTTGTAATGTCGGCATCTCTTCCCCATACGAAAATACAGTATACGCCCCTTAGTGGACATACCATGTTTTCAGGGTAATATGTGTCTTTAGATCATTTCACCAGGGAAATAAATACTGGTGAGCATTCTTTAATAATCTTGTCACAGCCCAGAGACCTTTAAATCATCAGCCCCCAGTGTCTATGACTCTGCCATCGCACACTGAAGTCCTGCTCACACTCTCCCTCACTTACTATAACTTTGATCAGCCACTCGGCCACAAACAGTGTACAAATACTCCAGATCGAAAGACAGCACACTTAATATGTGGGGAAGACAGCACACTTTGATACTGTATGAGTCATAGTTTAGATGCAAATTGACATGTATTGACTGCAAACAACATGTTACCATTAATGTGTTTATATTGAAAGCAAAAATAAAATGTGTTGTAATCTAGTGCTCAGTATTCAAAATGTATATTATTATTAGGTAAAATATTTGTCTGTAAACAGATAAGTATCTGTAATGGCTTAATTTTTTTAACTTAAAAAAAAAGAGAAAAAAAACCTTTGTACACAAAAACTTTATATAAAGACAGGAACAAACAGGTTATGTTAAACAAACAGCTAGCACAACTCATAAGGCTTTTTACATCATTAGATAAATTCCAATAGATAACAGGACAACATTCATTGGAAAGTGCTTCTATCACAAATACAGAATTCCCTTTAGATTCTCTAATACTTTACAGACAATTTTTTAAAGATTTATTGCACATGAACATCAAACATGGTTTTACTACAGTTCTCATTTGGATCAAATTGACACATTTTTACATTCATTTTAGCCTAATGAGATTCTTTCACTACACATTATATTCCAAGTGACCTCGTGCATTAAATTTGTGGCATGGAACAAACTCACAGATATACAAAAGTCTGTCTCTTACCAAGTTGTCAAAAGAAGAAAAAAACCCAATAAAGTACAGAAGTTTTGAACATAAAAGAACTTTTATTAATTCTTCCTAAACATTCTGAACACAATCTATATTAATTTACCATTTCTTTACTCAAGATTATACGGCAGAACTTTTCTTCTTTAAATATGATGCAGCACGAATAATGTTTGTAACTTATTTCATTGCTATAGGTTAATTTGTCATTATAGTTTTATTAATAATAGTAGGTTTTATTGTGGTACTCAAATATATTATTAATATCCTTATTTTATCTATAATGATATAACCTTTGGGGCTCACCAGAAACAGGAGTTAAGAAGCAGCGGTTTTAAGACCACTGCTCCTTAACTCGTCCGCTTCCTCTGAGGCGGTCGGACAACAATCCGCCCGATCGCATATGATCGGGTTGATTGACACCCCCTGCTAGCGGCATTGTACAAGCATTTCACAAGGAATGCTTGTGCAATGATAAATGCCAACAGCGTATGCAAACATGTTTGGACATATGCAGCAACTCTCCTTCAGATAACTACAGGACTAAGCCTGATGAAACAGCCACTGGTTGGTTGAGAAACGCGTTGCTATTGTTTTTATCTTTTTAATAAAGTAAGTTTATATTACTTACCACTTGCTGCCTCACTGGACTTTTTCACATATCTTGTATCTGTGATTGGATCATTGGGAGTTTCTGATTACTGGAGAATAAGTCTACTGGGTGACCACATTGATCCCAGCTTGCCTTTATAGCACCAAAGGAGGTGCTCTACTAAATGTGAGTGTATTTTTTACCTTAGCTCTCATCACTTGTTCCTACAATACTAGGCCATACAGGCACCCTTGTGTTCTATATATTTATCTACAGATACCTGAATATTCATCACAAGCCAGTCTTCTGGGTGACTGCATTTGATCCCAGACTGCTCCGTCTACACCACTAGGGGTGTCCTACCACATGTGAGTGCAATTATCACATAAACCATTGTTCCTGTTTCATACAATATTTGGCCCATGTGACGCTTCTGTCTTTTTTTTCTTACTTACAGTAAAACCAACGGCTAGATTTAGAGTTTTGCGGCCAAAGGGGTGCGTTAGCTACGCATGTTTTTTTTCCCCGCACCTTTTAAATAACGCTGGTATTTAGAGTTTTCTGAAGGGCTGCGTTAGGCTCCAAAAAGGGAGCGTAGAGCATAATTTACCGCCACTTCAACTCTAAATACCAGCGATGCTTATGGATGCTGCCCAGCTTCAAAAACGTGCTCGTGCACGATATCCCCATAGGAAACAATGGGGCAGTTTGAGCTGAAAAAAAAGCCTAACACCTGCAAAAAAGCAGCTTTCAGCTCCTAACGCAGCCCCATTGTTTCCTATGGGGAAACAGTTTCTAAGTCTGCACCTAACACCCTAACATGTACCCCCGAGTCTAAACACCCCTAACCTTACACTTATTAACCCCTAATCTGCCGACCCAGCTATCGCTGACACCTGCATTATACAATAAACCCCTAATCTGCTGCTCCGGACACCACCGCTACCTACGTTATCCCTATGAACCCCTAATCTGCTGCCCCCAACGTCGCCGACACCTACATTATAATTATTAACCCATAATCTGCCCCCCCAACGTCGCCGCTACCTACCTACAATTATTAACCCCTAATCTGCCGACCGGAACTCACCGCTACTCTAATAAATGTATTAACCCCAAAAGCTAAGTCTAAACCTAACACCCCCCCTAAGTTAAATATAATTTTATTCTAACGAAATAAATTAACTCTTATTAAATAAATTAATCCTATTTAAAACTAAATACTTACCTGTAAAATAAACCCTAATACAGGGAGTGCAGAATTATTAGGCAAGTTGTATTTTTGAGGATTAATTTTATTATTGAACAACAACCCATGTTCTCAATGAACCCAAAAAACTCATTAATATCAAAGCTGAATAGTTTTGGAAGTAGTTTTTAGTTTGTTTTTAGTTATAGCTATTTTAGGGGGATATCTGTGTGTGCAGGTGACTATTACTGTGCATAATTATTAGGCAACTTAACAAAAAACAATATATACCCATTTCAATTATTTATTTTTACCAGTGAAACCAATATAACATCTCAACATTCACAAATATACATTTCTGACATTCAAAAACAAAACAAAAACAAATCAGTGACCAATATAGCCACCTTTCTTTGCAAGGACACTCAAAAGCCTGCCATCCATGGATTCTGTCAGTGTTTTGATCTGTTCACCATCAACATTGCGTTGCAGCAGCAACCACAGCCTCCCAGACACTGTTCAGAGAGGTGTACTGTTTTCCCTCCTTGTAAATCTCACATTTGATGATGGACCACAGGTTCTCAATGGGGTCAGATCAGGTGAACAAGGAGGCCATGTCATTAGATTTTCTTCTTTTATACCCTTTCTTGCCAGCCACGCTGTGGAGTACTTGGACGCTTGTGATGGAGCATTGTTCTGCATGAAAAATCATGTTTTTCTTGAAGGATGCAGACTTCTTCCTGTACCACTGCTTGAAGAAGGTGTCTTCCAGAAACTGGCAGTAGGACTGGGAGTTGAGCTTGACTCCATCCTCAACCCGAAAAGGCCCCACAAGCTCATCTTTGATGATACCAGCCCAAACCAGTACTCCACCTCCACCTTGCTGGCGTCTGAGTTGGACTGGAGCTCTCTGCCCTTTACCAATCCAGCACGGGGCCATCCATCTGGCCCATCAAGACTCACTCTCATTTCATCAGTCCATAAAACCTTAGAAAAATCAGTCTTGAGATATTTCTTGGCCCCAGTCTTGACGTTTCAGCTTGTGTGTCTTGTTCAGTGGTGGTCGTCTTTCAGCCTTTCTTACCTTGGCCATGTCTTTGAGTATTGCACACCTTGTGCTTTTGGGCACTCCAGTGATGTTTGCAGCTCTGAAATATGGCCAAACTGTTGGCAAGTGGCATCTTGGCAGCTGCACGCTTGACTTTTCTCAGTTCATGGGCAGTTATTTTGTGCCTTGGTTTTTTCCACACGCTTCTTGCGACCTGTTGACTATTTTGAATGAAACGCCTTGATTGTTCGATGATCACGCTTCAGAAGCTTTGCAATTTTAAGAGTGCTGCATCCCTCTGCAAGATATCTCACTATTTTTTACTTTTCTGAGCCCTGTCAAGTCCTTCCTTTTGACCCATTTTGCCAAAGGAAAGGAAGTTGCCTAATAATTATGCACACCTGATATAGGGTGTTGATGTCATTAGACCACACCCCTTCTTATTACAGAGATGCACATCACCTAATATGCTTAATTGGTAGTAGGCTTTCGAGCCTATACAGCTTGGAGTAAGACAACATGCATAAAGAGGATGATGTGGTCAAAATACTAATTTGCCTAATAATTCTGCACTCCCTGTATAGCTACAATATAACGAATAATTATATTGTAGCTATTTTAGGATTTATATTTATTTTACAGGCAACTTTGTATTTATTTTAACTAGGTACACTAGCTATTAAATAGTTATTTACTATTTAATATCTACCTAGTTAAAATAATTACAAAATACCTGTAAAATAAATCCTAACCTAAGTTACAATTAAACCTAACACTACACTATTAATAAATTAATTAACTAAACTACCTACAATTATCTACAATTAAATCAACTAAACTAAATTACAAAAACAAACACTAAATTACAAAAAATAAAAAAAGATTACAAGAATTTTAAAACTAATACACCTACTCTAAGCCCCCTAAAAAAATAACAAACCCCCCAAAAATAAAAAAACTTTCCCTACCTTATTCTAAATTAAAAAGTAAACAACTCTTTTACCTTACCAGCCCTTAAAAGGGCCTTTTGCGGGGCATGCCCAAAGTAAACAGCTCTTTTGCCTGTAAAAAAAACATACAATACCCCCCCCCCCAACATTACAACCCACATACCCCCTAATCTAACCCACCCAAACCCCCCTTAAAAAAACTAACACTAAGCCCCTGAAGATCTTCCTACCTTATCTTCACCCAGCCGGGTATCACCGATCCGTCCAGAAGAGGGTCCGAAGTCTTCATCCTATCCAGGCAGAAGAGCTCCTCCAGAGGGTTCCGAAGTCTTCATCCCATCCGGGCAGAAGAGGACATCCGGACCGGCAGACATCTTCATCCAGGCGGCGTCTTCTATCTTCCTCCATCCGGAGCGGAGCGGGGTCCATCTTGAAGCAGCCGACGCGGAGCCCATCCTTCTTCACCGACGTCCTAAGTCCGAATGAAGGTTCCTTTAAATGACGTCATCCAAGATGGCGTCCCTCGAATTCCGATTGGCTGATAGGATTCTATCAGCCAATCGGAATTAAGGTAGGAAAAATCTGATTGGCTGATTGAATCAGCCAATCAGATTCAAGTTCAATCCGATTGGCTGATCCAATCAGCAATCAGATTGAGTTTGCATTCTATTGGCTGATCGTAGCACAACGAGTGCCCTAAAGTGCTTCTGTGAAAGCTATTAAATGTATATAGAGTGCTTAATACGTTTTAGCCACGTTAAAGGGACATAAAACAAGTTGGGATAAAGGCAAAATATAATAATATGCACTTTAATTACTTTACCTGCAAATTTATACTGCAGTATAACCCTTTCTTTTAAGTTTACGAATTGTACAGTTCTAACTCCCCCCACACAATTCCTTCTATGGCTGTATCTATATCTATTGTTGCTTTGGTAGAATGCAGAAACAATGCCTGTGTCTAAATACTGATAAGGGGGGTGGAGCAGACGACTTCAGACAGCATGGCTATGTAATTCATTTTGCTTATTTTTTAAAATTGTTTTAAAATACTTGCAATTTTGAAACAATTTTTTTTATGCAAACTATTTTTACTTAATTCGCCTCAGAGGCAGTGGATCAGTTATAGAGCAGTGGTCTTTAGACCGCTGCTTCATAACTACTGTTTCCGGTGAGCCTGAAGGCTTGCACGGAAACAGGGGCATCAAGCTCCATTTGGAGCTTGATAATTCGCCCCCATAGTATTTAAGAGGCTTTACTTCTTAAACAGGTGTGTTTCTGGCTGCTAAGCAATACTTTTAAATGCCTATAAAAACATTTAAAAGGGATAGTAAAGTCCAAATTAAACTTTCATGATTCAGATAGGACATTTCATTTTTAACAACTTTCTAAATTACTGTTATCATCAAATTTGCTATGTTCTCTTTTTATTATTAGTTGAAAACTAAATCTAGGTAGGCTCATATGCTTATTTATAAGGCCTTGAAGGCCGCCTCTTATCTTCTTATCTGAATGCATTTGACAGTTTTTCACAGCTAGAGGGCATTGGTGCATGTATAAGAGATATTACATTTCTTTTTGTATTTCAGACAGAGCACACAGTTTAAAAAAATCCAGTTTACTTCTATTACCAATTTGCTTTGTTCCCATGGTATTCTTTGTTGAAGAGATACCTAGTTAGGTATCTAGAGCACTACATGGCAGGAAATACTGCTGCCTTCTACTGCTCTTGCAAATAAATACAATTCTTGCAAAACTGCTGCCATATAGTGCTCATAAAATTGATGAAAAATAAAGAAAAATTTGATAACAGAAGTAAATTATATAGTTGTTTAAAACGACATGCTCTGTGTGAATCGTGAAAGAAACAAATTGGGTTTCATGTCCCTTTAACATAGATATTGCGCATGTAATAGCCTTTCTATGTTTATCTCTCAAGTAATAGTCTATGGGGTCAATTTATCAAGCTCTGTAAGGAGCAATTAAATGTATTGGACACTTAAAAGTTTATTCAGTGTTAAGATGCTTTGCTTAAAATATTTAACCATCCATTTATAGTACCAGGTTGTGAGGTTGCACAAAAGATAACACCCCCGAGCTATCGATTGTGCTCCCCATGTAAGTTAGCTCTTATTTATGAGCAAACATTTTGCAATGTGGTCCTTATTGTTGATATAAACAAATGAATCTAATGCCCCCTTAATATTTTGTGTAGAGCAGCAGAATAAAAAAAATAACGTGACCTTGAGCACAGGTTAAATTAATCTAGAAAATGTTAATTAAATTATGAGTGCTGTTTGAGATGCTTATCTCTTGTTTGTGTTGCTCCCTTTCGCATAATTATGGGTAATTTTCTCTTCATTCAAGTCTGTTATATTAAGTATCAAAAGTTTTATTTTTATGGAGAAGATATTTTGAAGCTGTTTAGTCTGTAATGTGCTTTTCATCACTTACAAATTTAAATGTTCTGGTATCTTTATTTATTATTTGTTGTAAGATAAAAAATAATTTACCACTTGGCATAGATTCAATAAAACCTGTTTGAATACACGGGGCTGGCAAATTGAAGTCCATTTTTACAATTTTTCAGATTTTTTTTTTTAAATTCATTTAAAATCCGGAGTAAGAGCTATTGGGGACTATCTATCAAGGAATCGCCGCAATTCAACCTGATCGAATACGATCGGATTGATTGACACCTCCCTGCTGGCGGCCGCGAGTCAGCAGGGGGCAGTGTTGCAGCAGCAGCTCTTGTGAGCTGCTGGTGCAATGCTGAATACGGAGAGCGTATTTCTCTCCGCATTCAGTGAGGTCTTGTGGACCTGATCCGCACTGTCGGATCAGGTCCGCAAGACCTTTCATAAATAGAGGTGATTGCATTGTCTTTTTGGTATGTACTTGTTGGGTATGCAATTTTACTGTATTTAATGGTCTTTTAAATAGATATGAAACCCAACATTTTTCTTTCATGATTCAGAAAGAACATGCAATTTTAAACAACTTTCTAATTTATTTCTATTATCATTTTTTCTTTGCTCTTTTGGTATCTTTTGTTAAAAAGCAGGGGTGTAAACTTATAAGCCTGCCGATTTCTGGATCACTATATGGCAGCAGTTTTGTAAGAATGGTAAGTACTGCATCACAAAGTACCTACACCCATGTGGTGGAAGCGGTTAATTAAACAGCACCTATTTTGTAACAATTTTGTAACTAGTCCACTGTAAGAAAGGCAGAAAAGAAAGACAATTTGAAAACAGTTGAACAAGGATTATTTAACTTTTTATGATTTATTTATTATCGGTTATTTGTAGAGCGCCAACAGATTCTGCAGCACTATAAACAAATGCGGAGTACAACAAAACAATTATAGGGATCAAATGGGTAGAGGGCCCTGCCAAGAGTTGCACTGTTATAGTCAGCTCTTAAGAAGGTGATCTACAAACAGCTGGACTCTTAGGCTTACATGCTAAGGGGGTTCAGGGGGGTTCAGGGGATAGCAATGGAGGAGTGGGACTGGTATAAAGTAAGGTTAGCAGACCTAAATAGATTACCCTGCATTTCTCCATACCCATTTTGCCAGACTGTCTAAATCATCCTAATCACCAGTCCTATTAGGTACCAGTATAACTACAAAATATGTCAATAGCTTGGTTTTATTTTACATAGGGATAGCTAGTAACAGAGCAGTTGAAAGAAAATCATACTGACTTTATCATATGTATTGATATTAAATTGGCTAATCATAAATGCACAAGCTAGCTACAAGTGGTGAGATTTGTATTGGTGTTTTTGTGTAATCACAACATGAGATTGAGGTACGGTTACTGATCATTTTAATTGCATGTTATCTGACACATCATGTCAATGTTTCCACTTTGATTTCATGATCAATAACACAGACAATCCTTTTTCACAGGATAAACAGTTGTGAAGGGAACCAAAACATTCATTTTCCTCATAACCAAGTTAAAGGGACATAAAACCTAATTTTTTTTTCTTTCATGATTTAGATAGAACGTCAAATTTTAAACAACTTTCTAATTTACTTCTATTATCAAATTAGTTTTTTTGTTATCCTTATTTTAAAAGCAGTAATGTAAGCTCAAGAGTGTGCACGTGTCTGCAGCACTATATAGCAGCAGTTTTGCAACAATGTTATACATTAGCAGGAGCACTAGATGGCAGCATTATTTCCTGTCAGGTAGGGCTTCAGGCATGTGCACGCTACCTACCTAGGTGTCTCTTCAACAAAGAATAACATGGGAATTAAATAAATTTGATAATAGAAGTAAACTGGAAACTTAAAAATTGTATTATCTATCTGAATCATGAAATAATGTTATGGGGTTTAATGTCCCTTTAAGATAAGCTTAGATCTGTTCACAGCAAAACTTGCTTAATATCCAGCCCAGCTTTTCTGAAATTAGTTTTCTTCTGTGGGTACCATTTTTTTTTTTTCAATTTCATTTTTATTGGGATTAGTACATTAAATAATGCATAGCAAGCGAGTCAACAGTAAAAGTAAATATAAAATAAACAAGATGAGCCAAAAATTATAAATCATGAACATGACAATAACATTCTAAATATAATCATTTCTATCTATTACATCATGAACGACTAACTTAATGTACATTGAATAATGCATAGCAAGCGAGTCAACAGTCAATGTAAATATAAAATAAACAAGATCAGCCAAAAATTATAAATCATGAACATGACAATAACATTCTAAATATAATCATTCCTATCTATTACATCATGGACGGCTAACTTAATGTACCATTATATATATTTAATACTCATATTGACATGTTGCTTAATTGTGTTTAGTAATTAATTCAGAAATCATGACAGCAACAATCTTGACACCATAAAGAATTGACTTTATGTACCATATTATATAAATAATAACTCATAATGCCGTAATACATTAGTTATGTTGTTAGCTCATATCACTTGTGTTGACCTCCTGCCCACCTCGCCCCCCCCCTCCTCCCCCTCCATGTGTCCTCCCCCCCCCACCAGCCGGTAGAGAAGGAAAGAGGAAAAAAAAAAAAAAAAAAAAAGGGGGGAGGGGGGGGGGGAAGGGGGAAAGAAGAAGATAACTTATATCATACATTTGGTCCAGCCCTCTCAGCCCTGACCCCCATCCCCTACCACAGGTTAAGCAAAACCAGTTCTGAGTTCCTGAATGGAAAAATTATCATTTCTATTTCATTGGTTGGATAGCCCTTAATAAAGGCTGACCATTTCAAGAAGAATTTTTTTATGTCTCCCTCATTATCAATATTAGTATCTCTTTGCTCAATCATACATTGTTTCTTCAAACAATTTTTCATCTCAAGAATTGAGGGGGTCCTTGTGTTTTTCCAATACTTGAGTATCAGATATCTGGCAGCTAAAATTGTGAGAATAATTAATTTTTCCTGAGGTTGTTGCCGTGCTTCCAATTGGACACAGAAAATAATCTGTGTCAAAGTAAGTATCAGAGGGGCAGCCACCAAGTTTTTGTTAAGCCAGAATTCGACTTTGTGCCAAAATTGACGTATCTTTGGACAGTTCCATAGCATATGGATCAGATCTGCTGCAACGAAGGAGCATTTTGGGCAAGCCCCGAAATCTGGATTATGTATTTTATAGCCTAAGGCTGGGGTAAAGTGTATTCTGTGTAAGATTTTGAGGTGTGCTTCCCTCCATGTGGCATATAGAGTAGCCCGAGTAACTCGATCTATTGACTTCTGCACACTATCTGATTCTACCGGTTCAGAGGGAATTAACCTGGACTATGTTGTTGCTAAGTGTGCCAGTAAGGAGATTCCTTTATTGGCGTTTAAAAGTGTATAACAAGGGGTGATCGACATGCGTCCAGCCCTTATCAAAGTCAACCAATTCTCCAGTTTTCAAAGACTCCATGACCAATCCATATTCTTAGTAATCTTTAGTCCATAATGTCTAAGTTGTAAATATGCAAAAAATTCTTTATGTGATAAATTAAATTCATTTTTCAATTGTTCAAATGTTTTTATAACATTTGAGTCATTTTCAAAAATTTGCCTAACTTTATTCAGTCCTAATTGGGACCATCTATCAAATATGGGTGTTTCGATACCAGGCTGAAATCTTGGGTTTCCTTTTATTGGTAGGTATTGGGACACACTACAATCCAACCTCAAGGTATTCCCTATTTTCCACCAGGCTTTAATCGGGTTTAAGACACTTTTAAGCTTTTTGATTTCGGGGGGTAACAGTTTAGGTGAACAATGCACCAGACCAGTAAGGAGATATGGGTGACAGATACTTGTTTCTAATGAAATATTTGTAACATAATCTTTAAGAAGAATCCAATCTGTCACTGTTCTTGCTAAGAAAGCCAAGTTATACTGCCTGATATCTGGCAATGCCCCCGTATTCCTTTGCCGAGGTTAGTTTTATTAGAGAAATTCTTGCCTTTTTTCCCTGCCAGAGGTATTTCCTAACTGCACTATTAAGCAGCTTAATGTCTTTCCCGTATAATATTAATGGAGTATTTTGTAATATGTACAAAAGTTTCGGGAGAAGAATCATTTTGTATAGGGCTATTCTTCCAGATAATGAGATAGGTAAGCTTTGCCAAGATTTTAGCCTTTCACAGATCATTGTTAATATGGGTGTTATGTTGGCTCTATACAGCTCAGTGTAATTGACTGGTATGATGATACCCAGATATTTAAAAGACTTGGAAACCTCTTTGAATGGGCTATCTTTGATTGAATCCTTGTTTTTGTTTAACCAGAATAATTCTGATTTGGAGGTGTTAACCATATACCCAGAAAAGGAGCCAAATTGTTGAATGATACTAAGCAATTTGGGTATATTCGACTTTGTATTTGAAATATATAAAAGGACGTCGTCCGCATACAATGCAGCCTTCATTATGTGTTCACCAAAATTAATGCCTTCAATACTCTGACGGATCTTTATAGCGAGTGATTCTATTGCAATGTCAAAGAGAAGGGGAGACAGGGGACAGCCCTGTCGTGTTCCCCTTTTAATAGCAATATTCGAGGATAATGAATTATTAACTATTAGTCTAGTGGATGGACATGTATACAAATTATATATGAAGTTAACAAATTTATCCCTGAATCCGAATTTGGCTAGTGAAGTAAACAAGTGGCTAAAATAGACAGAGTCGAATGCCTTAGCCGCGTCAATGGCGACTATTGCGAGGTCTTTATTGCCCTCTTCCCCTATCTCTCTGGTTTGAAAGAATTCTGTTACCAGGAGAACCTCCCTAATTTTGGAGGCTGAATTACGGCCATGAATAAACCCTGCTTGATCCTTATGAATGATGTGTAAAAGAGTACCTTGAAGCCTGCGTGCCAGAATTGAGGCAAGGAACTTATAGTCCGCGTTTAAGAGGGCTATCGGTCGATAGGATTCCTTTTGACTAGGATCCTTGCCACCCTTTGCAAGCAGGGTTGTAAAAAGAAGCTGAGAACTCATTAAATGTTTTACATAAATGTGGATCTATATCTGAGGTCAAAATCTTATACACCTCATTGGGAAGACCATCTGGGCCTGCTGCTTTGTTCACTGGTGATTCAAAAATTATTTTGCTGACCTCTTCAGTGGAAATTGGGCTATTAAGAATATTGTTCATTTCTGTTGTAATCAGAGGACAATTTACCTGATCCCAGAATTGATCAGACTGAATTTTATCTGCAGTTTTTGCAGAGTACTGGTCTCTATAGTATTCTGTAAGAGCCTCTAAGATGTCCTCTGTTTTTACCAATGAGTTCCCTTGATGAGAAATTTTTTCAATCATTGGAGGCTTATTATCGCCTTTGGCTAGCTTCGCTAATAGTTTGCCTGATTTGTTGCCAAACCGGTAGAGCTTGGCTTGAAACCTCAGTTCTTTCTGTGTTTCCACTAATAAAGCCATAGCATCTCTTTCGCTCTTGGCTTTTATGTATTTGGCCCAATTAAAAGATGTATTTTGCAGCAGATAGCGGTTATAAGCATTAATCACAGAACTTGTGACCTCTTTCTCTCTTTTTTTCAATTTTTTAGATATCATTGCGGCATAAGCCGTTATTTCACCCCTAAGGACTGCTTTAGCAGCTCCCCAGAATATTTCCGGGCGATCGGAAAATTCGGAGTTAAAATAAAGGTATTCCTTAAATTTCTTGGTCAAATGGTTCTTAAATTTAGAATCATTCATCAGATAATAAGGAAATCTAAATCTTGAGGAGGAGTCCCTAGACCGATTTAGCTGGAGTTCTAAAAAAATAGGAGAGTGATCTGATAAAGTTACATGAGTTATGCCTGCAGTGGTATACGATGTACATAATCTATCATCAATTAGAAATATATCTATTTGGGATAGAGTTTTGTGAGCCTTAGAAAGGCAGGTGTATTCTCTGACATCCGGATTTTGAATCCTCCAGATGTCTTTAATAGCTAGATTCTGGGTTAGAGTTTTGAATATTTTTGTTTCAAGATTATCTCTTTTTTGTTTTGTTTGTTTGTTAATCTGCCGAAGCCTATCTAAGGGAGATTGCGGCACCATATTGAAATCGCCACCCAATACTACATGCCCCTCTGAGTAAGTTAATATTTTAGATTGCAGCGTGTCCCAAAACCTATAATCGAGGGTGTTAGGTGCATATATATTACAGAGAGTAAGCAATTGATCTTGAATTCTTATTTTTATCATCACAAACCTCCCCTCAGGGTCCCTTTCAGAGTGGATTAACTCATATTCTAATCTTTTCCCAATCAAGATGGCTACCCCTCTTTTTCTTCCAAAACTGGGAGAAGCAACAACCTCTTTAACCCAGGAGCCTTTCAATTTTTTAATTTCATCTATGTCTAGATGTGTTTCTTGCAAGAATGCGAGATCTGCTTGCATTTTTCTTAAATGGGAAACAATTGCTTTCCTTTTAATAGGGGTCGAAATACCACCAATGTTCCATGATATAAGTTTAATTCTATCTAGTCTTTTAACCATCTGTTAATATAAATAGGGCAAATGTGGCAGAGGACAGGAATGAGGGCGGGAGAAGGAGGAGAAAAAGAAAAAAAAAAAAAAAAGAAAAAAGGGGGGGGGGGGGAGGGAGGAGTAGGGGGGAGGGGGGAAAGAAAGAAAGAAACCCCCCCCCCAGGGGAGAAGGGGAGAGAGAGGGCAAAAAAAAAAAGAAAAAGTTGTTCCTGATATTCATTCAGAACTTTATAACATCTCATTTCAGTACTCGGCTGGGAGGTTCCCCCAGTTGAGTCCTTAGTCCAATAATGGTCCTCTAAATATTTATCTAAAACCCCATAGTATCTCCATTCAATGCTCAGCAGGGAATTTTCCCCTGCTGAGTTCTTGGTCCAATAGTTGTCCTCTTCAGAGGGCAAATCTAATTTAAAAAAACCCATGTCAGTTCTACTGAAGGCCTATTAACCTGATTATTGTCTATTCATTTCTGTCTAACTACACGCTGTTTGTGTTGTGGATTCTATTTCAGAGAAAAAAATTTCAGCTTCGTGAGTATTTTCGAAAAAATATACCTTGTCCCTAATAGTTATTTTGAGTTTGTGTGGGTATAATAATGTCGCTTTATATCCCCTTTGTATCATTTTTGTGCATAGAGGTGCCAATTCTTTCCTCCTTAAGGCTGTCTCGGCTGAGAAGTTTTGAAACAAAAGAATTTTGGCACCGTCTAAACTGATTGGTTGTTTCTTTTTAAATTGTTGAAGTATATTGATTTTGTCAAGATAGTTTAAGAAACGCACAATTACTGGTCTGGGCCTATTTGGTTTGTTATCCATTGGGGGTGGTCCTATTCTGTGTGCCCTTTCTATTATTATGTGAGAAGTAGGCATTTCTAAGAGTTGTACTAAGGTCTGAGTAACGAACAGGGAGAGATTTTCATATTTTTTGCCCTCAGGTATGCCTATGATTCTTACATTATTCCTACGGGATCTATTTTCAAGATCCTCGACTTTTGACATTAATTTTTGGATTTTAGAATTAGTTTCTTCTAAATTGGAGCTATGTGAAATAGTGAGATCCTCTAGATCCGAGACCCTCTGTTCTGCCTCCTGTAATCTATTAGAAAATTGCCTGATTTCCTGAGAGAGTTGTACTATGTCCTGTTTTATCTCAGATCTCAGAGTTTCAAATTTAGGAGTTAGTGCTTCTGATATGTTAGAGACCAGGTTTTGAATATTTAGGGTCTCTGTAACAGAATTAGTAGCAAGTGTGGTGATATCTGTCACATTTTCTGGGGCTCCTTTAGTTTTTTTATCCTTGTGTCTTCCTGCCATGCTTGGGGAAGTAGTTCTAGGGGTGGTGTTGAGGAATCTTTCCATATGACAGTTGGAACTGTGTAAGGGGAGTGAGTGACTAGGTGCGTGTGGACTTATGGGTTATAAACCCAAGGTCAGATTTGTGAGGCGTGATTGTGTTAGTGTGAATAATTGTGGTGTAATGATATATGAGTTGTGTTCTTGTGGGATATAAAGTGAAAGTGAAGGGAAAAAAGGAAAGAAAAAATGAGGGAGTGAAGAGAAAAAAGAGAAGGGGAGAAAAAGAAAAAAAAAAGAAAAAAAAAAGGGGGGGGGAAGAGGAGTAATAAAGGGGAATTGAATCTATATTATTGACCTGTGAAACAGGGTGCGAGGGGGCAAGTTGTGCAAATGCCAACGGTGATTGTGTAAAAAAAACAGAAACTAAACCAGTGATCCCCGAGGGGATGTGAATTGTTAAAGTGATTTGATACGAACTATTCAACCAAGCGGTGGCAAGGTTAGATCAAGGTAGCCTGATTCTACGTCTTCTGTTCTAGCTAATAGGGGTCAGAGCCCCTTAACAATTTTCACTTGTCAATTTCAGGCAGGCAAAATTATTCCAATTTTAAATTTTTAAGTTAGTGGGGTTATTGTAGAGCCTAACTTTCCTTGTATTCTGAAGGGGTTTTTATATACAGGAGAGTTAGATATTTTAAGTTAACAGAATTAAAGTCTCACGTTTACATGCATAATCTACATGATTAAGTAAGAACATTGAGTAACAGTGAGTGAGAGTTGTAGTTTAAACTACCTAATTACAGATTCCCTAGGTCTTAAATTGATTTACCCCTCTTTGCCTTCTTATAAATAAGGACCACTATATGTGTGTTTTTATAATTTACATGTTGTTTTTGAAAATGCTTAGTGTAATAAACGTCTCATATCTTTACCCTAACTGTAATAAGAGCAACCAATTCAAGCCTGTTCAGCCCAGCCACATTAAAGCTATGTCCATAAACCTGAGTTTGCCTCGGTATGCTCTGAATTCCTGGCCTAAGCCAGTTGGTGCTGTAGCTGGCCTATTAGTCTAGTTAATGGAAGTTGTTTCTATGCCCTTGGATATAAAAAATGAGGTGTAGAATAATTTGTACAGTTTCTTAGTGCCTCAAACATCTGTGACCAAAACTGGACGCAACAATATTTGGTATGAAGAGAAAGAGTAGGCATATCTTTCTTACTGTTACAAAAAAGAAAAAATACTCAGCCTTTGGGTTCACCTTAAACTTATAGCCTAGATGTACATAATAATCAGCAAAAAGAAAATCGCACAAGTGGTTCATTTACCTAATACAACACAGTAAGATATTTTTGTGCTTAGTAGATAATTTTGGTAAAATGCAATCTACAAGGTAACTCCTCTTATACCCCTGCAAAAAATTGAGCACTTAAATGTTTTTGAATGCTAAAACAAAAACAGATTAGCTTGCAGTGTGATAAAGTAAAGTTCTAGTGCTCTCACAGGCGGTTAAACACAGCAATATTTTTTATGTGAAAAAAACGACCAATTAACTTAGCATTGTGTTAAACCTGAAATAATATCTTGAATTAATATGTACAGACTTGTATGAAGAGGAAAAGAAAATGGTTAGCTGTGCATAACATATAACAGGCAACAATCAGATTGCGTTTCCCTGAGTCCTGTTTTTTTCAGAAGTTTGAGCAAAATTAAACTGTGTATGTTTGAGTTCATTTAAGCCAGTTATTTGCAGCAAACAGGTTCTTGGTTATAAATGCAGTAAAGTATTAGTTTGCTGAGCAAAGTAATAAGAATGTCCCTCTAATGTATCAGCTTTTTGTTGAAGCAGTGGAGTGGAGACATCAAGAAGAGAAAAAAAGAGGCAAATGAAGGGGTTTAGTGACTCATGCAGTTAACAAGAAAAAAATACAGATTATTCTTAGTCCGCCTAGCTTCCTTATAGAAAAATAAGAGTATTATAGCACAGGTCTCCACATAGAAGTAACGTAGGTTTTTAAAGTGGTTTATGCTTTTATCACTCTTAGGTTTAAGAAGCACTGTCCTGTTAAACCCTTTTAATTAACTTCCCTTTTCCTTCCAGCAAGGGGTATATTTTGCAGGTGTAGGAGCTATGCCTTGACTCTTTCAGAATAGGTGGACAATATGCGCCATTATAGATGAAAAGTACCTTAAACTATGCAGCTCAGTGCCATAGTTATAACAGATTGTTAGAAATTCAGTGTTCTGGTTATACTCCTGTACCTCGCCTTCCCAGAATGACCAGCCAACATGTGCCCGACCCAAACGCCTCCACAAGCAGCATCGGTGTGTGGAAAACTATGGCTCGGCAGTTACTCGCACGCTGTGTCAGCAAGCAGCGCGGCGCCGGACAAACGACGTCACCTGTCAGCGCTCCATCCAACCTTACAAAGCGCTCCAACCGCAGAATGAAGGAGGCAGCCGGGCTCCACTTCTCCCACGCCTGCAAGGGTTGGTAAGGGTAAAGGGAGTTTGTAACAGTGCAGGGCATACAACTTAGGCTGATGTTGGGTCCAAGGTTTCGGCTAGGTATAAACCTCAGTCACGGGTTCCACGGTCATAGGCAAGCAGCATCATTTGACGGTCTCCCTTCCACCTCCTCACGCAGCACCGGTGGGAGGGGTGGGGGGGAATCAGCCCGTGCTTTTGTTTTGTACCCGCAAAGGGTTTTGGTGAAACTAGAAGGGCCAAGAGCAGGTGCGGTGTGCTGTAGGTACACCGCTATAGAGCCGGGATCCAGTTGCCTTTGGATTATTAGCCGCCCAGGACAGGGGCTGAGCGCGAGTTTTACCGCCAGTGGCTAGTGTGGGAGTTTAGAGAGAGTGTGCTCTCAGCGTGTCCTACACACAGTCTCCTCCCCCGGAACTTCCCTGTGGGTACCATTTTAAACAACTTTCCAATTTACTTCTATTATCTAATTTTCTTTGTTTTCTTGTTATACTATGTTGAAAATCAAGAAGGTAAGTTCAGGAGCGTGCACGTGTCTACAGTACTATATAGCAGCAGTTTTGCAACAATGTTATACATTAGCAAGAGCATTAGATGTCAGTTCTATTTCCTGTCATGTAATGCTCCAAATTCCCCCATAGAAGTCCATGGAGCAAAAATGTGGAAAAAACACCTTTATCCCGCGCAAACGCCAATCACATATTCTCAAATGCACTAAGCCGACATGAAAAAATGAATATTTCACATTCCAATGTTCTTCACGTAGAAGAATATGTTCTTTTTATTCATAAATAATTCTATGGGCTTGATTTATCAAGCTGGGGTGCCCCTGTCCACCCCAGCTCGCCTCTGGTGGGCAGCAATCCACAGTTGGAATTTACCATTGCATGCAAGCACTATTTTGTGCTTGCATGCAATGTCGCCCCCTGCCAGCACACAGCCAGTCACACACGGGCAGGAGCTGTCAATCCCCCCCATTAGCTGAGACCAGGGAGATTGGAATTTTCCACCTAAGGAGAAGGTAGGAAGTAGCGGTCTGCTTGATAAATACTGACTGCAAGTTCTCTTGTGAGAACCTGCAGTCATAGCGAGGTGAAGAGCTTGATAAATCGAGCCATATATACAGTATATATGATGGTTTTTGCACAAATATATATTTATACCTATATTGACCTCTGATGAAGAAGGACCTTATTGTGACTATTCCTTCAAAACGCGTTAGGTGACAGGGTCACCAACTTATGTGACCTTATTCTTTGCTTTTATACCAGTTTTGTATGATTGTATATTAATATATGTTTTAAAGAATTAATATATATCTTTATTCTTATGAACTTTATTACATCATACCACAATCTTTGACCTGAGCTGCATACTGCTTCTGGTGATCAACAGAGGACAGAATTGTGTGTCAGGAATTAACATCTTTTGTGCCTATTCATTTCTCATACTCTATTGAGGTTATTACATGTGAGCATAATACTCAAATTGGGGGGGGGGGGTGAATTGCTGTTTTATATGCCACATTGAACATTCAATATTGCACTATTTTTTATGTTTCAGCTTTCTTCACATACCCACAACTATTGTGCGGAGGAAAATTTTCTAGTGCTATCATTCCACTCCAGGAAGCACAGAAGGCAGTACATAGTGTTTCTCCACATATATCCAGCTGAGGATATTCCATAAGCCAATGATTTTTACACGGCACACTGGTTGAAAAACACTGCCATAAGCCAATCTGAGGCTCTCCAAGAATGCTCCCCACTTACCTCATATTGATTGAGGTAAACCCCTGTAAGTAGGAATTGCTTTCATTGGATTTGTTATACTGTACTTACAGAGACACACTTCATATCCATACATAATGACCTCATATTTTATTGAGGGTGATAATTGTAAGCACAATACCCACAGGGGGGGTGGTACGATTATTTGCTTTTACCTACCACATTGTACATACAGTATTGCACTATTATATTTGTCTTTTGTCTCTTCACATATCAACTACTACTGTATGTAGGAAAGTTTCTAGGGCTACCATCCAAACTCCAGGAAGCAAAAAAGGCAGCCTAAAGAGTCCACGTTTCCAGCAGCAAATATCTAGCAACCACAGACTGAGGTTCTCTAAGAACACTTTACACTTACCTCATATTGATTGAGGTAAATTCATGTAAGTAAGAATTAGAGTCATTGAATTTATTTTTCCACATTTAAAGAAACAGACTGCACATTTATCTATATTGGGACCTGTAATTCCCACCTTCTGTTTTGACAAGCAATAGACTAATTTGCACATATTTTAATTGTTCTCTGGGAATGTTTTTGTTTCCATTGTCATCTGTTCACATTTAAATTGTTGATAATTGCAGCTCATTAGCAACAAACAAATAGTGCCTTTATGGGCCTTTGCATCAGGTACAGCCTCTACCAGTGCTTTCCCACCCCTTTGGTAAACATTGTACCCTTGCTTGGTTTAGTAGGATAAGGGATCCCTCTATACCCAGCTTAGGGATTCAGCTGCAGGTTCAGATTGTCCCTTTTGCTTTTCCATTACTGTATGTTTACTCTCACTACAGTGTAGAAGCACCCGTTAGTCCATCCTTAACTATATATATATATATATATATACTAGTGATGTTGCGAATAGTTCGCCGGCGAATAGTTCCCGGTTACAATAGCATGTTCGCCGCGGCGGGCAAACATATGCGATGTTCGATCCGCCCCCTATTCGTCATCATTGAGTAAACTTTGACCCTGTATCTCACAGTCTGCAGACACATTCCAGCCAATCAGCAGCAGACCCTCCCTCCCAGACTCTCCCAGCTCCTGTACAGCAGCCATTTTAGATTCATTCGGAAGCTGCATTGTTAGTGAGAGGAGGGACAGTGTAGCTGCTGGTGATTTAATAGGGAAATTGATAGCTAGGCTAGTGTATTCAGTGTCCACTACAGTCCTGAAGGAGTCATCTGATCTCTGCTGTAAGGACAGCACCCCAAAAAGCCCTTTTTAGGGCTAGAACATCATTTTTTTTCCTGTGTAATCTAATTGCAGTTGCCTGCCTGCCAAGCCACTTGCCCAGTGCCACCACTCATATCTGGTGTAACAGTAGTGTAAATTTTAAAGAAAAAAAACTTTTTTGACTGTGAAACATCAGTCTGCTAGTGTAATCTAATTGCAGTTGCCTGCCTGCCAGCATGTGTGCCAGGCCCCCTTGCCCAGTGCCACCACTAATATCTGCTGTAACAGTAGTGTAAATTTAAAAAAAAAAAAAACTTTTTTGACTGTGAAACATCAGTCTGCTAGTGTAATCTAATTGCAGTTGCCTGCCTGCCAGTGTGTGTGCCAGGCCCACTTGCCCAGTGCCACCACTCATATCTGGTGTAACAGTAGTGTAAATTTAAAAAAAAACTTTTTTGACTGTGAAACATCAGTCTGCTAGTGTAATCTAATTGCAGTTGCCTGCCTGCCAGCGTGTGTGCCAGGCTCACTTGCCCAGTGCCACCACTCATATCTGGTGTAACAGTAGTGTAAATTTAAAAAAAACAAACTTTTTTGACTGTGAAACATCAGTCTGTTTGTGTAATCTAATTGCAGTTGCCTGCCTGCCAGCGTGTGTGCCATGCCCACTTGCCCAGTGCCACCACTCATATCTGCTGTAACAGTAGTGTAAATTTAAAAAAAAAACTTTTTTGACTGTGAAACATCAGTCTACTAGTGTAATCTAATTGCAGTTGCCTGCCTGTCAGCATGTGTGCCAGGCCCACTTGCCCAGTGCCACCACTCATATCTGGTGTAACAGTAGTGTAAGTTTTAAAAAAAAAAAACTTTTTTGACTGTGAAACATCAGTCTGCTTGTGTAATCTAATTGCAGTTGCCTGCCTGCCAGCGTGTGTGCCAGGCCCACTTGCCCAGTGCCACCACTCATATCTGGTGTAACAGTAGTGTAAATTTAAAAAAAAAACTTTTTTGACTGTGAAACATCAGTCTGCTAGTGTAATCTAATTGCAGTTGCCTGCCTGCCAGCGTGTGTGCCAGGCCCACTTGCCCAGTGCCACCACTCATATCTGGTGTAACAGTAGTGTAAATTTAAAAAAAAAAACTTTTTTGACTGTGAAACATCAGTCTGCTTGTGTAATCTAATTGCAGTTGCCTGCCTGCCAGCGTGTGTGCCAGGCTCACTTGCCCAGTGCCACCACTCATATCTGGTGTAACAGTAGTGTAAATTTAAAAAAAAAACTTTTTTGACTGTGAAACATCAGTCTGCTAGTGTAATCTAATTGCAGTTGCCTGCCTGCCAGCGTGTGTGCCAGGCCCACTTGCCCAGTGCCACCACTCATATCTGCTGTAACAGTAGTGTAAATTTAAAAAAAAAAAACTTTTTTGACTGTGAAACATCAGTCTGCTAGTGTAATCTAATTGCAGTTGCCTGCCTGCCAGTGTGTGTGCCAGGCCCACTTGCCAAGTGCCACCACTCATATCTGGTGTAACAGTAGTGTAAGTTTTTTTAAAAAAAAACTTTTTTGACTATGAAACATCAGTCTGCTTGTGTAATCTAATTGCAATTGCCTGCCTGCCAGCGTGTGTGCCAGGCCCACTTGCCCAGTGCCACCACTCATATCTGCTGTAACAGTAGTGTAAATTTTAAAAAAAAAACTTTTTTGACTGTGAAACATCAGTCTGCTAGTGTAATCTAATTGCAGTTGCCTGCCAGCGTGTGTGCCAGGCTCACAGTGTATACTGTGCCCACTTGCCCAGTGGCCCCACTCATATCTGGTGTAACAGTAGTGTAAATTTAAAAAAAAAAACTTTTTTGACTGTGAAACATCAGTCTGCTTATGTAATCTAATTGCAGTTGCCTGCCTGCCAGCGTGTGTTCCAGGCTCAAAGCGTATACTGTGCCCACTTGCCCAGTGCCACCACTCATATCTGGTGTAACAGTAGTGTAAATTTAAAAACAAAACACTTTTTGGACTGTGAAACATCAGTCTGCTTTTTTGTGTCAGGCTCACAATGTATACTGTGCCCACTTGCCCAGTGCCACCACTCATATCTTGTTTAATAGTAGTGTAAGTGTACATTTAAAAACAAAAAAAACTTCTTGGACTGTGAAACATCAGTCTGCTTTTTTGTGTCAGACTCACAGCTTATACTGGGCCCACTTGCCCAGTGCCACCACTCATATCTTGTTTAATAGTAGTGTAAGTGTACATTTAAAAAAATAAAAACTTTTTGGACTGTGAAACATCAGTCTGCATTTTTGTGTCAGACTCACAGCGTATACTGTGCCCACTTGCCCAGTGCCACC
This sequence comes from Bombina bombina, assembly GCF_027579735.1. Classification (NCBI taxonomy): domain Eukaryota; kingdom Metazoa; phylum Chordata; class Amphibia; order Anura; family Bombinatoridae; genus Bombina; species Bombina bombina. Next base: position 201,991,131 of record NC_069507.1, on the reverse strand, counting down.
ACTCATATCTTGTTTAATAGTAGTGTAAGTGTACATTTAAAAAAATAAAAACTTTTTGGACTGTGAAAAATCAGTCTGCTTTTTTGTGTCAGGCTCACAGCATATACTGTGCCCACTTGCCCAGTGCCACCACTCATATCTTGTTTAATAGTAGTGTAAGTGTACAATTAAAAAACAAAAAAAACTTTTTGGACTGTGAAACATCAGTCTGCTTTTTTTTTTCAGGCTCACAGCATATACTGGGCCCACTTGCCCAGTGCCACCACTCATATCTTGTTTAATAGGAGTGTAAGTGTACATTTAAAAAAATAAAAACTTTTTGGACTGTGAAACATCAGTCTGCTTTTTTGTGTCAGGATCACAATGTATACTGTGCCCACTTGCCCAGTGCCACCACTCATATCTTGTTTAATAGTAGTGTAAGTGTACATTTAAAAACAAAAAAAACTTCTTGGACTGTGAAACATCAGTCTGCTTTTTTGTGTCAGACTCACAGCTTATACTGGGCCCACTTGCCCAGTGCCACCACTCATATCTTGTTTAATAGTAGTGTAAGTGTACATTTAAAAAAATAAAAACTTTTTGGACTGTGAAACATCAGTCTGCATTTTTGTGTCAGACTCACAGCGTATACTGTGCCCACTTGCCCAGTGCCACCACTCATATCTTGTTTAATAGTAGTGTAAGTGTACATTTAAAAAAATAAAAACTTTTTGGACTGTGAAAAATCAGTCTGCTTTTTTGTGTCAGGCTCACAGCATATACTGTGCCCACTTGCCCAGTGCCACCACTCATATCTTGTTTAATAGTAGTGTAAGTGTACATTTAAAAAACAAAAAAAACTTTTTGGACTGTGAAACATCAGTCTGCTTTTTTTTTTCAGGCTCACAGCATATACTGGGCCCACTTGCCCAGTGCCACCACTCATATCTTGTTTAATAGTAGTGTAAGTGTACATTTAAAAAAATAAAAACTTTTTGGACTGTGAAACATCAGTCTGCTTTTTTTGTGTCAGGCTCACAGCTTATACTGGGCCCACTTGCCCAGTGCCACCACTCATATCTTGTTTAATAGTAGTGTAAGTGTACATTTCAAAAAATAAAAACTTTTTGGACTGTGAAACATCAGTCTGCTTTTTTGTTTCAGGCTCACAGCTTATACTGGGCCCACTTGCCCAGTGCCACCACTCATATCTTGTTTAATAGTAGTGTAAGTGAACATTTAAAAACAAAAAAAACTTTTTGGACTGTGAAACATCAGTCTGCTTTTTTGTTTCAGGCTCACAGCTTATACTGGGCCCACATGCCCAGTGCCACCACTCATATCTTGTTTAATAGTAGTGTAAGTGTACATTTAAAAAAAATAAAAAAATTTTGGACTGTGAAACATCAGTCTTCTTTTTTGTGTCAGGCTCACAGCGTATACTGTGCCCACTTGCCCAGTGCCACTACTCATATCTTGTTTAATAGTAGTGTAAGTGTACATTTAAAAACAAAAAAAACTTTTTGGACTGTGAAACATCAGTCTGCTTTTTTGTGTCAGGCTCACAACGTATACTGTGCCCACTTGCCCAGTGCCACCACTCATATCTTGTTTAATAGTAGTGTAAGTGTACATTTAAAAAACAAAAAAAACTTTTTGGACTGTGAAACATCAGTCTGCTTTTTTTTTTTCAGGCTCACAGCATATACTGGGCCCACTTGCCCAGTGCCACCACTCATATCTTGTTTAATAGTAGTGTAAGTGTACATTTAAAAAAATAAAAACTTTTTGGACTGTGAAACATCAGTCTGCTTTTTTTGTGTCAGGCTCACAGCTTATACTGGGCCCACTTGCCCAGTGCCACCACTCATATCTTGTTTAATAGTAGTGTAAGTGTACATTTCAAAAAATAAAAACTTTTTGGACTGTGAAACATCAGTCTGCTTTTTTGTTTCAGGCTCACAGCTTATACTGGGCCCACTTGCCCAGTGCCACCACTCATATCTTGTTTAATAGTAGTGTAAGTGAACATTTAAAAACAAAAAAAACTTTTTGGACTGTGAAACATCAGTCTGCTTTTTTGTTTCAGGCTCACAGCTTATACTGGGCCCACATGCCCAGTGCCACCACTCATATCTTGTTTAATAGTAGTGTAAGTGTACATTTAAAAAAAATAAAAAAATTTTGGACTGTGAAACATCAGTCTTCTTTTTTGTGTCAGGCTCACAGCGTATACTGTGCCCACTTGCCCAGTGCCACTACTCATATCTTGTTTAATAGTAGTGTAAGTGTACATTTAAAAACAAAAAAAACTTTTTGGACTGTGAAACATCAGTCTGCTTTTTTGTGTCAGGCTCACAACGTATACTGTGCCCACTTGCCCAGTGCCACCACTCATATCTTGTTTAATAGTAGTGTAAGTGTACATTTAAAAAAAAATGACAGGCAGAGGCAGGCCACCCCGCATGTGCCGTCGTGGTCGTGGTGCTGTGATTCCCTTTGGCCCTAGATTAATGCCCAGTGTTCAGAGGCCACGTCCCATGAACTCGAAAATTTCTGAGGAAATAGTTGACTTTTTAACACAGGACACCCAATCTTCTATAGCTTCCGCTCCGAACCTTGACGCACCATCCTCCTCCAGCTTATCTTCGGGCACCTCTCAAGTTACCACTCGCCCGCCTGCCACCACCACCAACACTAGCACCACAGCCGCTTCACTTGATCTGTCAGATGAGTTTTTTACACATCAATTGGAAGAAATGAGTTATGCGCAACCATCATTGACAGAGGATGTAGATAACAGTGATATGTCTCAGTCAGGCAGCATTACGGACATGGACGTACGGTGTGATGATGATGATGTTGTACCCGCTGCTGCTTCCTTTGTTGATTTGTCAGATACAAGTGAAGCGGTTGATGATTAAGATGCGTCCGTGGATGTCACATGGGTGCTCGCTAGAAGAGAAGAAGAACAGGGGGAAAGTTCAGATGGGGAGACAGAGAGGAGGAGGAGATGAGTTGGAAGCAGGGGGAGGTCGTCGCAAGGAGCTAGTGGCATAGTCAGACAGCATGCATTGGCACCCGGGGTCAACCAGACAGCACGCCAATCAACTCATGCTGTTGCCACCACCAGAATGCTGTCATCGCAGAGCTCAGCAGTGTGGCATTTTTTTGTGTGTCTGCCTCTGACAACAGCAATGCCATTTGCAACCTGTGCCAAAAGAAACTGAGTCGTAGGAAGTCCAACACCCACCTAGGTACAACTGCTTTGCGAAGGCACATGATCACACATCACAAACGCCTATGGGATCAACACATGAGTAGAAGCAGCACACAAACTCAAAGCCGCCATCCTCCTCCTGGTCCAGCATCTTCAGCCACGTCAACCACTGCTGTCCTCCTTGCCCCCTCTCAACCATCCGCCACTCCGTCTCTCTACCAGAGCAGTTCCTGCTCATCTGCCCACAGTCAGGTGTCTGTCAAGGACATGTTTGAGCATAAGAAGCCAATGTCACAAAGTCACCCCCTTGCCCAGCATCTGACAGCTGGCTTGTTTGAGCTCTTAGCCAGCAAGCTTTTATCATACAAGCTGGTGGAGTTTGAGGCGTTCAAAAAATTTGTAGCTATTGGGACACCGCAGTGGAAGGTACCCGGCCGAAATCTCTTTGCACAAAAGGCAATCCCCAACCTGTACTCGATTGTGCGAAAGGAAGTAATGGCATGTCTGGCACACAGTGTTGGGGCAAGGGTCCATATGACCACTTATAGCTGGTCTGCAAAGCATGATAATGGCAGGTATATCACCTACACTGCGTATTGGGTAAACCTGCTGACAGCTGCCAAGCATGGAATGCGTGGCTCTGCAGAGGAGGAGTTGGTGACACCGCCACGAATTGCAGGCAGGCCTGCTGCCACCTCCTCTACTCCTCCTTCTCGATCCTCTTCCATAACCTCCTCGGCTGAGTCCTCTTCTGCTGCTGTGTCTTGCTCCACATCAACGGCACCCCCCAGCTCCCCAGGTACTATTCCACATCCCGGATATGGCAGTGTCATGCCGTCTTGGGGTTGACTTGCCTGAAAGCAGAGAGTCACACCGGACCAGCACTCCTGTCCGCCCTGAATGCACAGGTGGATCAGTGGCTGACTCCGCACCAACTGGAGATCGGCAAAGTGGTTTCTGACAATGGAAGTAATTTGGTGGCTGCATTGAAATTGGGCAAGTTGACACATGTGCCGTGCATGGCACATGTGTGTAATCTGATCGTACAACGCTTTGTGCATAAGTACCCAGGCTTACTGGACGTCCTGAAGCAGGCCAGGAAGGTGTGTGGCCATTTGAGGCATTTCTACACGGCCATGGCGCACTTTTCCGATATCCAGCGGCAAAACAACATGCCAGTGAGGCGCTTGATTTGCGACAGCCTGACACGTTGGAATTCAACACTCCTAATGTTCGACCGCCTGCTCCAACAAGAAAAAGCCGTTAACGAGTATTTGTATGACCGGGGTGCTAGGACAGCCTCTGCGGAGCTGGGAATTTTTTTGCCACATTACTGGACGCTCATGCGCAATGCCTGTAGGCTCATGCGTCCTTTTGAGGAGGTGACAAACCTAGTCAGTCGCACCGAAGGCACCATCAGCGACATCATACCATTTGTTTTCTTCCTGGAGCGTGCCCTGCGAAGAGTGCTGGATCAGGCCGTAGATGAACGTGAAGAGGAAGAGTTGTGGTCACCATCACCACCAGAAACAGCCTTATCAGCATTGCTTGCTGGACCAGCGGCAACACTGGAAGAGGATTGTGAGGAAGAGGAGTCAGAGGAGGAATGTGGCTTTGAGGAGGAGGAGGAAGACCAACCACAACAGGCATCCCAGGGTGCTCATTGTCACCTATCTGGTACCCGTGGTGTTGAACGTGGCTGGGGGGAAGAAGATACCTTCAGTGAGATCACTGAGGACGAGGAACGGGACATGAGTAGCTCGGCATCCAACCTTGTGCAAATGGGGTCTTTCATGCTGTCGTGCCTGTTGAGTGACCCTCGTATAAAAAAGCTGAAGGAGAACGACCTGTACTGGATGTCCACACTACTAGACCCCCAGTATAAGCATAAAGTGCCTGAAATGTTACCGAATTACCGTAAGTCGGAAAGGATGCAGCAGTTCCAAAATAAATTAAAAAGTATGCTTTACACAGCATATAAAGGTGATGTCACAGCACAACGGGAATCTAACAGGGGAAGAGGTGAAAGTAATCCTACGACTCCCACCACCACGCCAGCAAGGACAGGACGCTTTACAGACGTGTTGTTGATGGAGGACATGCAGAGCTTTTTAACTCCTATGCATCGCCACAGCCCTTCGGGGTCCACCTTCAGAGAACGACTCGACCGACAGGTAGCAGACTACCTCGCCTTAACTTAAGATCTCGACACTCTGAAGAGCGATGAACCCCTTGAATACTGGGTGTGCAGGCTTGACCTGTGGCCTAAGCTATCCCAATTTGCGATAGAACTTCTGGCCTGCCCCGCTTCAAGTGTCCTGTCAGAAAGGACCTTCAGTGCAGCAGGAGGTATTGTCACTGAGAAGAGAAGTCGCCTAGGTCAAAAAAGTCTAGATTACCTCACCTTTATTAAGATGAATGAGGGATGGATCCTGAAGGGACTGACATTGGGCGATACATTAGAGTAAAAAAGGACTGATGAGATGAGCTGCCTTGGGCTAAAATTGGTCCACATGGTGCTGTATTTTATCTTCGAATGCCGGATGACTTGCGTGACTTATCCGCCACCAACTAGGGTTCAAGCCGCAATGTTTTAGGGCACTTTCTGTCTGGGAAACAAACATCAAGTAGGAGGACCGACCAAGCATCTTTTTCCATCTCCCGGTTCCTAAAATCCATGCCATATACATGTCCCCTGATAGGGGACGGAACAGGGATTAAACTGATAGGAATAGTACTACTTAACACACCTTATAATAATGCAGAGAGAGGCAACGCAGAGAGAGGAGTCTGAAGAAGAGGAGTCAGAGGAGGAAGGTGGCTTTGAGGAGGTGGAAGACCAAACACAGCAGGCATCCCAGGGGGCTTGTTGTCACCTTTCGGGGACCCTTGGTGTTGTACGTGGCTGGGTGGAGGAAGAGACCTTCAATGACATCAGTGAGGACAAGGAACGGGACATGGCTTGCTTGGTATCCAACCTCGCGCAAATGGGAAGTTTGCGGTTGTGCAAATGGACTGTTTGCGGTTGTTTGCGGTGTGTTAAAGGGACAGTCTAGGCCAAAATAAACTTTCATGATTCAGATAGAGCATGTAATTTTAAACAATTTTCCAATTTACTTTATCACCAATTGTGCTTTGTTCTCTTTGTATTCTTAGATGAAAGCTTAACCTAGGAGGTTCATATGCTAATTTCTTAGACCTTGAAGCACACCTCTTTCAGATTGCATTTTAACAGTTTTTCACCACTAGAGGGTGTTAGTTCATGTATTTCATATAGATAACACTGTGCTTGTGCAAGAGAAGTTATCTGGGAGCAGGCACTGATTGGCTAGACTGCAAGTCTGTCAAAAGAAATGAAAAAAGGGGCAGTTTGCAGAGGCTTAGATACAAGATAATCACAGAGGTTAAAAGTATTTTATTATAAATGTGTTAGTTATGTAAAACTGGGAAATGGGTAATAAAGGGATTATCTATCTTTTAAAACAATAAAAATTCTGGTGTAGACTGTCCCTTTAAACAGGGAGTTTGGTCTGTCACTGTGAAGCGGGCGTAACCCTTACACTACCTGATCGATACAACATCATACCTGATGTTTTAAAGCACGTTATTCCAAACAATTTAGGAATGTTAGGTGATTTATGCCCTTTATGGCCTAAAAACAGACTCTACATCAACTATGTAATTTTCCATGGGAGTTTTGCCATGGATTCCCCTCCGGCATGCCACGGTCCAGGTGTTAGTCCCCTTGAAACAACTTTTCCATCACTATTGTGGCCAGCAAGAGTCCCTGTGGGTTTTAAAGTTCGCCTGCCTATTGAAGTCTATGGAGGTTCGCCCGGTTCGCCCGTTCGTGAACTTTTACAGATGTTCTTGTTCGCTGTTCGCGAACGGAAAATTTTAAGTTTGCGACATCACTAATATATACATGATTATATATAGATATAAGTTATCATAGCAGACATACTATGACTACGGTTATTGCAGAAACGCGTGAGCAGGAACGCTACTCTAATCTGTCTTTGATGTCTTAAACCATTTTTAAAGAAGCTGTTGTGAGCTGAATAAAAGTTATATTTTATAATTGGACCTGTCTGGTGCTCCTGACTCTGTGTTCTTCTGAACTTGTTTCTGGATTTGGGGGAGAGTGAGCACCGATTGTTCAAGTCCTATATCAGACCCTGGGAGGCTTGCAGTTATATCTACACCATTGGCATTGAGCAATATGAGAAGCAGAGACAAGGAACACTGATGACATCATCAGCTATCGCCCGTGGTTGATGGAGGGAGGAGAGACAAGTCGGAGGTAGCTGTGTTTGCAGCAACCTATTTGAGGCTAAGCAAACTGTGAAATAGACAGCTCCTGTGGACCGACCCAGCATTTGAAAAGGTACTCCAGTGCTCTCCCCGCAGCCGATTGGTGAGGCTTGTGCGCTAAGGATGCACATTTCTCTTTATACTTAAATCAACGCAGCATTGACTCTTGCTGGCTATCTGTTTAATATTGCTGCTATTTGTTTAAACAATATACTTTGAATATGTGTATATAAGGGCTTGGAAAATACATCACAAAACGCTCACAGTTTATGTATATATATAAAGCAAGTGATCCTGTTTGTGCTGAAGACTTTTTTTATTTGTGTTATGCTTATATATAGGTATAGATATATATATAGAAAGAAGATATGATATCCGCGCTGTTCTAATTCTACTTAGTGGCGTACAAAATGAATACAAATGAAATTATGGAATAATTAATACCATAAAACGAAAGACATCAATAAATATAAATATAAAAATAATCGTGCCTAATAGCAGCAGTCCACAAATCCAATTGGATATACAGTAAGGCAGCTGAAAAAAAGGTTTGTAAAGACTCCCAGTGTGTCTCCACTGTGAAAAGGTGTATAAAACAAAAGAGTTTAAATTCTGCGCCTTTCTTCTGTGGTGCAAATAAAAATTATTAATTATGGGGCAAATATCACCCCTATACCTAGGGACTTACTTCAAGCAACCTCAATCCGTATGAGGTAAGTAATCACCAGAATATACAGGGAGTGCAGAATTATTAGGCAAGTTGTATTTTTGAGGATTAATTTTATTATTGAACAACAACCATGTTCTCAATGAACCCAAAAAACTCATTAATATCAAAGCTGAATAGTTTTGGATGTAGTTTTAGTTTGTTTTTAGTTATAGCTATTTTAGGGGGATATCTGTGTGTGCAGGTGACTATTACTGTACATAATTATTAGGCAACTTAACAAAAAACAAATATATACCCATTTCAATTATTTATTTTTACCAGTGAAACCAATATAACATCTCAACATTCACAAATATACATTTCTGACATTCAAAAACAAAACAAAAACAAATCAGTGACCAATATAGCCACCTTTCTTTGCAAGGACACTCAAAAGCCTGCCATCCATGGATTATGTCAGTGTTTTGATCTGTTCACCATCAACATTGCGTGTAGCAGCAACCACAGCCTCCCAGACACTGTTCAGAGAGGTGTACTGTTTTCCCTCCTTGTAAATCTCACATTTGATGATGGACCACAGGTTCTCAATGGGGTTCAGATCAGGTGAACAAGGAGGCCATGTCATTAGATTTTCTTCTTTTATACCCTTTCTTGCCAGCCACGCCGTGGAGTACTTGGACGCGTGTGATGGAACATTGTCCTGCATGAAAATCATGTTTTTCTTGAAGGATGCAGACTTCTTCCTGTACCACTGCTTGAAGAAGGTGTCTTCCAGAAACTGGCAGTAGGACTGGGAGTTGAGCTTGACTCCATCCTCAACCCGAAAAGGCCCCACAAGCTCATCTTTGATGATACCAGCCCAAACCAGTACTCCACCTCCACCTTGCTGGCGTCTGAGTCGGACTGGAGCTCTCTGCCCTTTACCAATCCAGCCACGGGCCCATCCATCTGGCCCATCAAGACTCACTCTCATTTCATCAGTCTATAAAACCTTAGAAAAATCAGTCTTGAGATATTTCTTGGCCCAGTCTTGACGTTTCAGCTTGTGTGTCTTGTTCAGTGGTGGTCGTCTTTCAGCCTTTCTTACCTTGGCCATGTCTCTGAGTATTGCACACCTTATGCTTTTGGGCACTCCAGTGATGTTGCAGCTCTGAAATATGGCCAAACTGGTGGCAAGTGGCATCTTGGCAGCTGCACGCTTGACTTTTCTCAGTTCATGGGCAGTTATTTTGCGCCTTGGTTTTTCCACACGCTTCTTGCGACCCTGTTGACTATTTTGAATGAAACGCTTGATTGTTCAATGATCACGCTTCAGAAGCTTTGCAATTTTAAGAGTGCTGCATCCCTCTGCAAGATATCTCACTATTTTTTACTTTTCTGAGCCTGTCAAGTCCTTCTTTTGACCCATTTTGCCAAAGGAAAGGAAGTTGCCTAATAATTATGCACACCTGATATAGGGTGTTGATGTCATTAGACCACACCCCTTCTCATTACAGAGATGCACATCACCTAATATGCTTAATTGGTAGTAGGCTTTCGAGCCTATACAGCTTGGAGTAAGACAACATGCATAAAGAGGATGATGTGGTCAAAATACTCATTTGCCTAATAATTCTGCACTCCCTGTATGCATCAAAGCTAAATTAGACAGGTGCAGAAATTTGGGCACCCTTGTCATTTTGTTGATTTGAAACCTATAACTACCTAGCACTGATTAATTGGAACACACAATTGGTTTGGTGAGCCCATTAATCCTTGGAATTCTGGGGGGTGATTTGAAGTGGGCTGTCCATGCTCAGCAACCATCAAACTTAACTGAACTGGAGATGTTTTGCAAGGAGGAATGGTCCAAAATACCTTCATCCAGAATCCAGACACTCATTGCAGGCTATAGAAAGCGTCTAGAGGCTGTTATTTCTGCTAAAGGAGGCTCTACTAAATATTGATGCAATATTTCTGTTGGGGTGTACAAATTTATGCACCTGTCTAATTTCGTTTTGATGCATATTGCACATTTTCTGTTAATCCAATAAACCTAATTTCACTACTGAAATATGACTGTGTCCTTCAGTTATTTGATAGATCAAAATGAAATTGCTGATCCAAACACCTAATTATTTATAAATGAAAATCATGAAAATTGTCAGGGGTGCCTAAACTTATGCATACAACTGTATATATATATATATATATATATATATATATATATATATATATATATATATATATATATATATATATATAGACACGTATATGTATGTATCTTTATGTAAAAGCCCTTTGCCTGCCTTTTTTTCCTAACACATCAGACCTCATATGTTTGGGCCTTTATAACTTTTTTGGTCAATATTTTTTAAAGTATTTTTGATATGTTTTGTGACACTTTTTGTTTCATGAAACAGTTAACCAGAGCTCTGAGGACGTGATAATCATTCTAGCGTAAACCGCGAATGTGCTCAAGCAATCATGTTTACTTCCAACTATTAATATGAGCAGTAAACCTGACACGTGCAAACATCCGTGATAAACCCCTTTTCGCTCATGCGTACCTGTTACTCGTAATCTGGCCCTCAATGTTTTGTGATAGGGTGTTTTTGTCTTTGGTTATATGTTTTTGTGTGTGTGGGTTAGACATATGCAGATATCCAACAAAGGAGAGAGTTCAATTTTCTGTATGTTAAGAGAAGCTTCTGTGAGCATTTTGCATAAAGGTTAAACAACTTTCATTAATGTATTGTTACATATTGTTGAGTTATTTCTTTAGTATTGTACAGTAATGACATCTGTAATCTCATAATCAAAATATGTGAGCATGTGTGCCTGAACATGTGTATTTACAATTGGAACATCATAAGTTTGCCACTTTAATTTATTCATTTATACAAGAACGGATCCAAGCTTATGTACGTACTGAAATCAAACCAAACTATTGAATACAATTCATTTTATGGTGGTAATAATCTGCTATTCTCCACCCATACATATAATAAAATAGACCCATCTATTTTTCACGTTTTATGAGCTTTAGAGAGAATAATACATTTATTAATATGTATGTTTAAAAGGGTTGTAAAGCCGTTGCACACTCATAAAAACAGTGAGAAACAGCTTAAATTAATGCCATTAAGCATTCTCCAATTCATACATATTTCTGCTTATTTTAAAGACTCAAACCTATTACCACATACACATTGCACATTGTAATTAAAAACAGAAAAAACAGACTGAAAAAACTATATTGGTTTCTTGATATAGTTGTGTGTGTTTTTTTAATGGATTAATCCACTATGTGCATAATGTAATTGTAGGCATTGGATACAAAGCACCATGTTAATATATTAGTCTATAGGTAAATGTTTGATGTTGAAAACTTATAACAATATTTGACAAGGATTTTTGGCCAAACTTGATTTGTTTGCCCACTGGCCCATATGCATCATTACACACTCTGCTGAGTTGCAGGAGAGAAGGATCTGTCAATCACTCCGAGTGAACGAGTTCGGTGAATTCTCTTTCCTCAGAGGTGGCAAAGAGTGTAAGAAGCAGCGGTCTAATGACCGCTGCTTCTTACATTGTGGGAAGCAGACCGAAGACTCGCCAGAAACAGCAGTTATGAAGCAGCGGTCACAAAGACCGTTGCTCCATAACCTGTACGCCTGCTCTGAGCAGGCGGACAGACATAGCCGTAATTCAACCCGATCGAGTATGATCAGGTTGATTGACACCTCCCTGCTGGCGGCCAATTAGCCGCAAGTCTACAGGGGGCGGCGTTGCACCAGCAGCTCTTGTGAGCTGCTGGTGCAATGCTGAATACGGAGAGCGTATTGCTCTCCGTATTCAGCGAGGTCTGGCGGACCTGACCGTCGGATCAGTTCCGCCAGACCTTGTTAAGTAGAGGCCATTATATGCAAAATGTAACATAGATCAGGTAGGAAATATATAATCAACCATAACAGGTGCATTCTGATTTGAGTTATGTAAAGAGGGATCTCTTAAAGGATTTTAGGATTGGGGAAGGTTTGAAAGTGTGCGGGAGGTTGTTCCATAATTGTAGTGCTCTGTAGGAAAAGGAGGATCAAGCTGTTTTCTTTTTGTATTGAGGCAGACTAAATAATGTTCTGGTATTGGATCGGAGATTATAGGAGGTGGGAATAGACGACAAGAGCATTCTGCTCAGATAGGGTGGGAGCTTCCCAGAAAAGCTCTTAAACACAAGGCTGGAAAGATGAAGGGTGCGTCTGGATTCCAGCGACAGACAGTTTAGTTCTTTTAGCATGTCACAATGGGGGTCCTGTAGTTACACTGTAGCACAAAGCAGCAGAACAAGTTATACAGTGTACTAAGTTTATTAAAGGGACAGTAAAGTCAAAACTAAACTTTCATGATTCAGATAGGGCATGCAATTTTAAACAACTTTCCAATTTACTTTTATCATCAAATTTGCTTTGTTCCCTTGGTGTTATTTTTGAAAAGCTAAACCTAGCTAGGCTCAAACTGATTTCTAAACCGTTGAAAACCGCCTCCTAGCTCAGAGCATTTTGAAAGTTTTTCACAGTTAGACTGTGCTAGTTCACATGTGTCATATAGATAACATTGTGCTCACTCCTGTGAAGTTATTTAGGAGTCTTCACTGATTGACTACACTGCATCTCTGTCAAAGTCACTTACGCCTAGATTTAGAGTTTTGCGGCCAAAGGGGTGCATTAGCTACGCGTGCTTTTTTCTGGCCACACCTTTTAAATACCGCTGGTATTTAGAGTTCACAGAATAGCTGTGTTAGGCTCCAAAAAAGGAGCATAGAGCATAATTTACCGCCACTTCAACTCTCGATACCAGCGGTGCTTACGGACGCGGCCAGCTTCAAAAACGTGCTCGTGCACGATTCCCCCATAGAAAACAATGGGGCTGTTTGAGCTGAAAAAAAACCTAACACCTGCAAAAAAGCAGCGTTCAGCTCCTAACGCAGCCCCATTGTTTGCTATGCGGAAACACCTCCTAAGTCTGCACCTAACACCCTAACATGAACCCCGAGTCTAAACACCCCTAACCTTACACTTATTAACCCCTAATCTGCCGCACCCGCTATCGCTGACCCCTGCATATTATTATTAACCCCTAATCTGCCGCTCCGTACACCGCTGCCACCTACATTATAGCTATGTACCCCTAATCTGCTGCGCCTAACACCGCCGACCCCTATATTATATTTATTAACACCTAATCTGCCCCCCTCAACGTCGCCTCCACCTGCCTACACTTATTAACCCCTAATCTGCCGAGCGGACCGCACCGCTACTATAATAAAGTTATTAACCCCTAATCCGCCTCACTCCCGCCTCAATAACCCTATAAGAAATAGTATTAACCCCTAATCTGCCCTCCCTAACATCGCCGACACCTAACTTCAATTATTGACCCCTAATCTGCCGACCGAATCTCGCCGCTACTGTAATAAATGGATTAACCCCTAAAGCTAAGTCTAACCCTAACACTAACACCCCCCTAAGTTAAATATAATTTAAATCTAACGAAATAAATTAACTCTTATTAAATAAATTATTCCTATTTAAAGCTAAATACTTACCTCTAAAATAAACCCTAATATAGCTACAATATAAATTATAATTATATTATAGCTATTTTAGGATTTATATTTATTTTACAGGTAACTTTGTATTTTTTTTTTTTTATTATTATTTTTTTTTTATTGAGGTTCAGTTAGAGGGATACAACGTTACACAAATAGATTCTCAAGTCACATGACATAAGATATCAATTTTACATAAGGTATTAACAACAACACCTAGGGACCTTCTAATTAACACAGAAAGACACATGTGGACCTTCAAACGTAAGTGAAAATATTTAAGGAAAAGAAGGTAATTTCGAACCTAGGAGACTTCTTTTGGATCTCAAATGATGAACCTCATTTTTATAATACTTTATATCATGTATAGTAGATAAACTTAAGACATCTTTCTTATAACTCAATAGGCCACTATTGGACCTAACCTAGATATGAATTCAAGGTAGGGAAAGAAAAAAAAAGAGAAAACTATGTAGCATATTCAATTAGAAGGTAATGTTAAAAGTTATGGGAGTGCGGCATAGACGAGATAAGCCGCGTGTTTAACCCTCCTAGACTAGGAGGTATATTTAGATGAGAGGGGGGGAGGAGGTGGTAGTATGAAGGTGACAATTAAAATATATGAGCAGAGCACTAAGTCTGTGCTAAGGGTTTCGAGGGCACATGGATTGTTAGAGGGTGACTAGGAGTGGGTTAATAGTATATTGGGTCTATGCTGTGTCCTGCATAAAGAGGCTTAGAGGTCTTAAGGTAATAGATTCGCCACTAGGTAGATAGGTCTTTTGTAGTGCTGACCAGAGGAGGGCTGTGCATATTAGCACTAGAGGAGGTCCAGCCTCCCCCCAGTATGTCTTCCTAACATGCTAGGCATCCAATATAGGGATCCCATATGTGAGATTGAATGCTCAGCTTATGCAACTGTTTTTCTAACTTCACCATACACATACATTGCTTTGAACAGAATAAAGGTGACATCCATCAATTGGGTCTTCAGTTGGCACAAAGGATTATGGTATTAAGTAGTATGGTATTACATAGTAACATACATAGTAGATAAGGTTGAAAAAAGACTGAAGTCCATCGAGTTCAACCTATACAAATCTAAAATACTTTCAAAAAGCTCCAGTTAAGCTTAAATAACCCCATTAAAATGTGACCCATTTAATACTAGCAATCATATCCATGAATTTTGTTTATATACAGAAATTTATCCAGACTATTTTTAAATGTATCTATGGTATTGGCATTCACTACCTCCTTTGGTAATGAGTTCCACAATTTTATTGCTCTTACAGTGAAAAAACGTTTCCGTTGCAGGAGATTAAATCTCCTTTCCTCCAACCTTAAATTATGACCTCTTGTCAGAACCAATTTTCTTGGAATAAAAAGAGCTTCTGCCATCTCTGTATATGGGCCTTGAATATATTTATATAAAGTAATCATGTCACCTCTCAAGCGCCTTTTTTCTAAAGAGAACAGACCCAGTTTGGCTAGCCTCTCCTCATAGGTTAATTTCTCCAATCCCCTTATTAGCTTTGTGGCCCTTCTCTGAACTTTTTCTAGTTCTGCAATATCTTTTTTAGCAATCGGTCCCCAGAACTGCACTGTATTAAGTAGGCTATACAGGTTTAAGACAAAATATAAGTAGGTAGATGCAAGGGTAGTTAAATAAACCACTGACTATCTCTCTTCTGGACAAATAAGTACTCTGTATCCCGGATGTGGGCCCACCACCCAGGGACAGAAGGGTCATACCGCCAATACATATACATCTATTATCAGGGGAGAGGAGAGTATAAGAAACTAGACCCTACTATATTTTAACTTTATACACATGCGCAAGCCACCCTAATCTAGCTGACCTTAATTGAAAAGTGGGACACCCTCGGCTAAGTAACTCTCTGTAGAGTCTAAAGTGCAAACTAATAAGCAGTCCAACTATGATGAGGATGCTCAATCTAGCCAGGCTTATCAGATAAAAACAAAAGACAAAATAGAAGAAAAACATTATCATTGCTTATGTGAAAACAAGAAATTGTGAGTAGCAGTAATAGGAAGAATGTAGGAACTTGCGTCATAACTGCAGTTAACCATGAGTGACATATCCGCCAAGGGAAACATGGGCATATTATGACATCACTCTTTTCATTGTATTGGATGGTTATGATGTAACCCCTCTTGAGTAGCATATAATTAATTGCATATTAAACATAGGGCAAAGCTTAATATGTGGTTGCTTGAAATAGGGAGGGTAAAGAAAGTGTCAGCAGTGGTAAATATAGCTAAGCAATCATTGGGTTTGATATAAGAGAAAGAGGGTTTTGAACTAGGAGAACAACACTAGTTGAACAGTTTTCTGAGAAGTGTAACCCCCCACAGTATAGGCAATGTTAGCTGTAGGGAATTCCTTTAACCAAACCCCTTATGTGACTAATATCTTTCATAATAAACCTATATATTGTGATTTAAATTTTGCTAAATAACATGTCCCCCAGCAAAAGACCTGTGGAGCAAACCAAAAATAACCACACAGGATCCCCATAATTTTGTAGGAAAAAGTAAATGTACTACACTTTGCTTAATACTGAAACCCCTAACTGGACTAGAATAACAATAAGCCCAACTTCTTGTATGTATAGCCTGTCTCGTAGTAATTTGTAATATTAACAGAGGACATAGAATGGTACATATAATGTGAATTGCAGACTTGAGTAGAATGACGTCAATGTAAAAATAATTATCCCTTTCAATCTATAGAACACATTATTTAGGTAGTCAGCTTCAGGGCATAAAAGATAAGCAAAAAGGAGCGCCCAACATAACTTGATGCTCTGTAACAACGGCAATCTGCAAACATACAAACTCAATATTGCCACAACATAACTGTGATGGGACCCTATGGATCAGTTAGTATGAGTATAACCTCAGTGTCTTCCATGCTTAGCCCATCTCATAGTAAGTAATGTTCGCCGAGGTTGGTAAGTGTCTATAGAGCTGATTATCTCCCCATAGGTCAGATTGCGTAGATGACAATGTGCAAAAAAAGCTGAGGCAAAAGATGGCAATCTTCAAGGGTGTATGCGCACAAGCAAGCGGGAGAACTACAGGGTATCGGGTCTGCCCTCCCGGGTCCCCAAGATTGGTAATCTGGTGTACGCTGCTGCGGAGCTCTAGGGGATTCCCACATACTGCCTTGGTCTTTTCCTCCTCAACCTGCTGCCCTAAAGCCAAATACCTCTCCTTTGGTAGATATGTGCTGGCAGAGTCCGAGTCCATTGCAGCATCTTGGGATAGACCAGCAGTAACTGCCGGATGATGACACTCCTCCGACGGTAAGGTAATGCACCTCCGGTTCTGGGGCACTGAGTCTTCACATAATGGTGATTGCTGGGGTCCCAATACAGCACCGGCACAAAAATTATTGATAGCTTCATCTCCAGAAAGCGTGGCGGAGGTACCAGCAATAGGGAGATGGAATGCGGCCTCGATCTGAACTAGAAAATCCTCCCGATATTGTTGCAGTACGTGACCGACCACCTGTAGTAGGGTATGGGGCTCCATCTTAGATGCCGGGAGCTAATTACAGGGGTACTGGGTCTCTGCTGGCTGTGATCAACACCTCTCTCACAAAGTAGCAGCCCAAGTTGCAGATTCGTTAGATTTCACCAAAAGTTCACGATGTGTGTGCAGATCTCTAGTCTATACCTCCACGTGGCCTCATAGAAAAGAGAAAAGTCAATGTTCACTTAGCTGGTACTATGCAGATCACTATGAAGCATCACCGATTAGTTTCCTCCGCTGTAAGAGATAAAACTCCAAAAATAAAATATTAATGTTGCGTGATAGAGCCATAAAATGGAAATAAATTTGCAGGAGCTCTGCTCTGTGCGACTTATTGCTCTGGCGTCTGGCTCCGCCCCCACTTTGTATTTATTTTAACCAGGTACAATAGCTATTAAATAGTTAAGAACTATTTAATAGCTAAAATAGTTAAAATAATTACAAAATTACCTGTAAAATAAATTCTAACCTAAGTTACAATTAAACCTAACACTACACTATCAATAAATTAATTAAATACAATATCTACAAATAAATACAATGAAATAAACTAACTAAAGTACAAAAAATAAAAAAGGACTAAGTTACAAAAAATAAAAAAATATTTACAAACATTAGAAAAATATTACAAGAATTTTAAACTAATTACACCTACTCTAAGCCCCCTAATAAAATAGCAAAGCCCCCCAAAATAAAAAAATGCCCTACCCTATTCTAAATTAAAAAAAGTTCAAAGCTCTTTTACCTTACCAGCCCTGAACAGGGCCCTTTGCGGGGCATGCCCCAAAGAATTCAGCTCTTTTGCCTGTAAAAAAAACACATACAATACCCCCCCAACATTACAACCCACCACCCACATACCCCTAATCTAACCCAAACCCCCCTAAATAAACCTAACACTAAGCCCCTGAAGATCTTCCTACCTTATCTTCACCATGCCAGTTTCACTGATCCGTCCTCGGAAGTCTTGATCCAAGCCTCGGAAGTGTTGATCCAAGCCCAAGCGGGGGGCTGAAGAGTGACGTCCATCCTCGGGCTGAAGTCTGGATCCAAGCGGCGGCTGAAGAAATCCATCATCGGGCTGAAGTCGGAAGTCCATCATCGGGATGAAGTCTTCTATCAAGCAGCATCTTCAATCCTCTTTCTTCCGGAGCGGAGCGGAGCCATCTTCTTCCCAGCCGACGCGGATCCATCCTCTTCTAACAACGCCTACTAGCCGAATGACGGTTCCTTTAAATGACGTCATCCAAGATGGCGTCCGTCGAATTCCGATTGGCTGATAGGATTCTATCAGCCAATCGGAATTAAAGTAGGAAAATTCTGATTGGCTGATGGAATCAGCCAATCAGATTGAGCTCGCATTCTATTGGCTGATCGGAACAGCCAATAGAATGCAAGCTCAATCTTATTGGCTGATCGGATCAGCCAATCGGATTGAACTTGAATCTGATTGGCTGATTCCATCAGCCAATCAGAATTTTCCTACCTTAATTCCGATTGGCTGATAGAATCCTATCAGCCAATTGGAATTCGACGGATGCCATCTTGGATGACGTCATTTAAAGGAACCGTCATTCGGCTAGTAGGCGTCGTTAGAAGAGGATGGATCCGCGTCGGCTGGGAAGAAGATGGCTCCGCTCCGGAAGAAAGAAGATTGAAGATGCTGCTTGATAGAAGACTTCATCCCGATGATGGACTTCCGACTTCAGCCCGATGATGGATTTCTTCAGCCGCCGCTTGGATCCAGACTTCAGCCCGAGGATGGACGTCACTCTTCAGCCCCCCGCTTGGGCTTGGATTAACACTTCCGAGGCTTGGATCAAGACTTCCGAGGACGGATCGGTGAACCTGGCATGGTGAAGATAAGGTAGGAAGATCTTCATGGGCTTAGTGTTAGGTTTATTTAAGGGGGGTTTGGGTTAGATTAGGGGTATGTGGGTGGTGGGTTGTAATGTTGGGGGGGGGTATTGTATGTGGTTTTTTTACAGGCAAAAGAGCTGAATTCTTTGGGGCATGCCCCGCAAAGGGCCCTGTTCAGGGCTGGTAAGGTAAAAGAGCTTTGAACTTTTTTAATTTAGAATAGGGTAGGGCATTTTTTTATTTTGGGGGGCTTTGCTATTTTATTAGGGGGCTTAGAGTAGGTGTAATTAGTTTAAAATTCTTGTAATATTTTTCTAATGTTTGTAAATATTTTTTTATTTTTTGTAACTTAGTTCTTTTTTATTTTTTGTACTTTAGTTAGTTTATTTCATTGTATTTATTTGTAGATATTGTATTTAATTAATTTATTGATAGTGTAGTGTTAGGTTTAATTGTAGATAATTGTAGGTATTTTATTTAATTAATTTATTGATAGTGTAGTGTTAGGTTTAATTGTAGATAATTGTAGGTAATTTATTTAATTAATTAATTTATTGATAGTGTAGTGTTAGGTTTAATTGTAACTTAGGTTAGGATTTATTTTACAGGTAATTTTGTAATTATTTTAACTATTTTAGCTATTAAATAGTTCTTAACTATTTAATAGCTATTGTACCTGGTTAAAATAAATACAAAGTTGCCTGTAAAATAAATATTAATCCTAAAATAGCTACAATATAATTATTATTTATATTGTAGCTATATTAGGGTTTATTTTAAAGGTAAGTATTTAGCTTTAAATAGGAATAATTTATTTAATAAGAGTTAATTTATTTCGTTAGATTTAAATTATATTTAACTTAGGGGGGTATTAGTGTTAGGTTTAGACTTAGCTTTAGGAGTTAATACATTTATTATAGTAGCGGCGAGATCTGGTCAGCAGATTAGGGGTTAATAATTGAAGTTAGGTGTTGGCGATGTTAGGGAGGGCAGATTAGGGGTTAATACTATTTCTTATAGGGTTATTGAGGCGGGAGTGAGGCGGATTAGGGGTTAATAACTTTATTATAGTAGCGGTGAGATGCGGTCAGAAGATTAGGGGTTAATTATTGTAGATAGCTGGCGGCGACGTTGTGGGGGGCAGATTAGGGGTTAATAAATATAATATAGGGGTCGGCGGTGTTAGAGGCAGCAGATTAGGGGTTCATAGGGATAACGTAGATGGTGGCAGTATACGGAGCGGCAGATTAGGGGTTAAAAAATGTAATCGAGTGGCGGCGATGTGGGGGGGCCTCGGTTTAGGGGTACATAGGTAGTTTATGGGTGTTAGTGTACTTTAGAGTACAGTAGTTAAGAGCTTTATAAACCGGCGTTAGCCCAGAAAGCTCTTAACTACTGACTTTTTTCTGCGGCTGGAGTCTGGTCGTTAGATTTCTAACGCTCACTTCAGCCACGACTCTAAATACCGGCGTTAGAAAGATCCCATTGAAAAGATAGGATACGCAATTGACGTAAGGGGATCTGTGGTATGGAAAAGTCGCGGCTGGAGAGTGAGCGTTAGACCCTTTCCTGACTGACTCCAAATACCAGCGGGCGGTAAAAACCAGCGTTAGGAGCCTCTAACGCTGGTTTTCACGGCTACCGCCCAACTCTAAATCTAGGCGTTAGATAAGGAGGCTGTCTGCAAAGGCTTAGATACAAGGTAATCACAGAGGTAAAAAGTATATTAAGATAACTGTGTTGGTTATACAAAAACGGGGAATGGGTAATAAAGGGATTATCTATCTTTTTAAATAAGAAAAAAATTGGTGTAGACTGTCCCTTTAAGGTGAGTTTGTGGTGCAGGTGCATATACTACATCCCCATAATCAATGATTGGCATCAGCATTTGCTGTACAATCTTTTCCTTTACTGTAGGGCTGAGGCAGGATTTGTTTCTATACAGGGCACCTAGTATTGGATAAAGTTTAGATAGATAGATAGTTAAGATAGATTGGGGTCTAACAACATACTCAAGTATTTAAAAGAGTGGACTGCGGTCAGTGTGCAATTTGATTTTGATTTGAAGCATAGATGGAAATTTTGTAGTTTGTGTAATTTAGGATGATAAAATTCTTTGTTATGAAGAAATCAAAACACAGGCAAAAGTAGTAGATGGGACTTTTCCAGAGCCCACCCTGTATGCAGTGGGGCCTATTTATCAAGCCCCACTGCATACAACTATGCTGCATTCGTCGGCACCAATACGCTCGCCTAACATCGCTGCCGTGGACCTGAATACGCTCTCCATATTTAACAAAAAAGCTGTCAAAAAGCCACGCACAAAGTATGGGGCTATGAGCAGCGGACTGTTGTTAACTAACAGTCATCGATCTCGCTGCTCTTTGGCTTTTTCACAGCTTTATTTATAGCCACTAAAGTCACTAAACACACACACTATACTAAAATGTGTAACCCCTATACCGCCACTCCTAGTGTCCACCGCAACTAAATAAAGTTATTAACCCCTAAACCGACGCTCCCGGAGCCCATCGCCACTCTAATAAATGTATTAACCCCTATCCCTCCGCTCCCGGAACCCACCTCCACCTACATTATACTTATTAACCAAAAATAACAAACACTAAGTTACACAAAAAAATAAACACTAAGTTACAAAAATAAAAAATAAATTATCAAAGATTTAAACTAATTATACCTAATCTAAGGGCCCTATGAAAATAAAAAAGCCCCCCCCCCCCAAAATAAAAACCCCCCTAACCTACAATAAACTACAAATAGCCCTTAAAAAGGCCTTTTGCAGGGCATTGCCCCAAAGAAATCAGCTCTTTTACCTGTAAAAAAAAAAAAAAATACAAATACCCCCCCAACAGTAAAACCCACCACTCACACAACCAACCCCCCAAATAAAAAGCTAACTAAAAAAAACTAAGCTCCCATTGCACTGAAAAGGGCATTTGGATGGGCATTGCCCTTAAGAGGGCATTTAGCTCTTTTGCAGCCAAAAACCCTAATCTAAAATATAAACCCACCCAAAAAACCCTTAAAAAAATCCTAACACTAACCCCTGAAGATCGACTTACAGTTTTGAAGATCCGACATACATCCTCCAAGAAGCTGGGAGAAGTCTTCATCCAAGCGGCAATAAGTCCTCCATGAAGCCGGCCGAAGTCTTTATCCAAGCCCGCAGAAGTCTTCACCCAGACGGCATCTTCTATCTTCATCCATCCGGCGTGGAGCGGGTCCATCTTCAAGACATCCGACGCGGAGCATCCTCTTCTTCTGGCGAACTAACGACGAATGAAGGTTCGTTTAAATGACGTCATCCAAGATGGCGTCCCTTAGATTCCGATTGGCTGATAGAATTCTATCAGCCAATCAGAATTAAGGTAGAAAAAATCCTTTTGGCTAATTGCAACAGCCAATAGGATTTTTTCTACCTTAATTCCGATTGGCTGATAGAATTCTATCAGCCAATTGGAATCTAAGGGACGCCATCTTGGATGACGTCATTTAAAGGATGTCTTGAAGATGGACCCGCTCTGCGCCAGATGGATGAAGATAGAATATGCCGTCTGGGTGAAGACTTCTGCGGGCTTGGATGAAGACTTCGGCCGGCTTCTTGGAGGACTTCTTGCCGCTTGGATGAAGACTTCTCCCGGCCAGGTGATAGACATGGTGGCGGTGTTGGAATCTTACTCTCCCCCTCCTGCTCCTTTCAGCACCTGCAGCCTCATCCATCTCTCTCCTTTTCCTCCTTTGAAGTTCACTGCATCCGACTATTCTCCCCCCTCTCCCTCAGGGTGGCAGTTATCTATCACCCCCCTGGACCAACCTCCCAATTCCTTGATAACTTTGCTGCCTGGCTTTCTCACTTTCACTTTCTTTCTACAAATACACCTGCTTTAATCCTGGGGGACTTCAACATCCCCATTGATAACCCATCTGCCCCTGCTGCCTCTAAACTTCTCTCACTCACAAACTCCTTTGGTCTCTCACAATCCACCATATTCCTTACTCACCGCAACGGACACTCTATTGATCTAGTATTCTCCTACCTCTGCTCTCCCTCTGACGCCACCTGTCTCCCATTTCCCATCTCAGACCACCATCTGCTCACCTTTAAGCTTAATATACAGGCTAAACCTACTTCTCCCCCTCACCCCCGCACCTGTAGAAATCTGCACACTGTGGATCCTCTACAACTCTCCAACCTTATTCAAAAACACCTCCCCCACACTTCCACAATATCCTGCCCTGACCTTGCTACAACCCACTATAACAATACTCTCTCCTCAGCACTGGACACTTTCGCTCCTCCCCAAATACGCAAAACCCCACGTCGTCAGCTCCAACCCTGGCACTCTAACCAAATACGCTACCTGCAAAAATGCTCCCGTGCTGCTGAACGTGCCTGGAGGAAATCCCGCTCTGAATCAGATTTCCTTCACTATAAGTTCATTCTTTATTCTTACTCCTCTGCCCTTCACTTAGCCAAGCAAACCTACTTCTCTTCTCTTATATCTACTCACTCCACAAACCCTAAACGTCTCTTCTCCATTTTCAACTCTCTCCTTTACCCACCTTCACCACCCCCTTCATCTGCCTTTAGTGCTCAAGACCTGGCAGACTACTTTTTCAACAAAACAATTACCATCCGAAGTAATATCCCAACACAAGTCTGCAACCTTCCATCTCCACCCCCGGCAACCCCCTCCACCACTCTCAGCACCTTCCCCCCTACCTCTGAGAATGAAGTGAGTTCCCTATTGTCTTCCTCACACCTCACTACCTGCCCACTTGACCCTATCCCTTCACATCTAATACCGTCTCTGTCTTCTACCCTCACTCCAGCTCTTACTCACATATTTAACCTATCCCTTACTACCGGTTCATTCCCATCTTCCTTCAAACATGCAAAGGTCACCCCCATCCTCAAAAAACCCTCCCTCGACCCCAATTCTCCTGCAAACTACCGCCCCATATCACTGCTTCCGCTAGCTTCAAAAGTCCTGGAAAAACTAGTCTTCGATCGCTTAACCCACTTCTTGTCTTCCAACTCACTGCTTGACCCCTTACAATCTGGCTTCCGTTCCCAACACTCAACTGAGACTGCCCTCACCAAAGTTACTAATGATCTTCTTTCTGCTAAAAAAAATGGCCACTACTCAATACTTATCTTACTTGATCTGTCTGCTGCCTTTGACACAGTTGACCATCCCCTTCTCCTACGGACTCTCAGCTCCTTTGGGCTCTCTGACACTACCCTTTCCTGGATCCACTCTTATCTCTCTAATAGGTCCTTTTCTGTCTCCTTTGCTGGTGGCGACTCCTCTCCATTGCCTCTGTCTGTTGGAGTACCTCAAGGCTCTGTTCTGGGTCCCCTACTCTTCTCTATTTATACATCCTCACTGGGAAAACTTATCAGTAGCTATGGCTTCAACTACCACCTCTATGCTGATGATACCCAGATCTACCTATCCGCCCCTTCACTCTCTCCTTCTGTCCTTGCTCACATCGGTGTCTGCTTTTCTGGCATTTCTTCTTGGATGGCCTCTCACCACCTAAAAATCAATATGTCCAAGACTGAGCTCCTTCTAATCTCCCCCTCTAATTCTACCCCGGTTCCTAACTTTTCAATCACTGTTGGTGATACCACTATCTCCCCATCACCCCAAGTCCGTGTCCTAGGAGTTACACTTGAATCCAATCTGTCCTTCATTCCCCACATCCAATTGCTCTCTTCCTCCTGTCGCAACCATCTACGCAATATCTCCAAAATCCTTCCATTTCTGAGTGCTGAAACTACTAAACAGCTAATCCACTCCCTGGTAATCTCCCGACTTGACTACTGTAATAACCTACTAACTGGCCTCCCTCTCTCCCGCCTCTCCCCTCTTCAATCCATCCTAAATGCCTCTGCTAGGCTAATCCACCTCTCCCGACACTCTGTATCTGCTGCACCTCTCTGCGAGTCCCTTCACTGGCTACCCATCCACAGCAGAATTAAATTCAAAATTCTCATCCTGACCTACAAAGCCCTTACCAACGTAGCCCCCCCCCTACCTGTCCTCACTCATCAAGAAATATACTCCAGCCCACCCCCTAAGATCCAGCAATGACCTGCTCCTTGCATTTTCTACTATCACCTCCTCCCATGCGAGGCTACAGGACTTCTCTCGTGCAGCACCAACCATCTGTAATGCACTTCCCAGAGCTGTTAGACTTTCCCCTAACCTTTCCTCCTTTAAATGCTCCCTAAAGACCTTTCTGTTCATGGAAGCCTATCTCTAAATCAGTAAAAATGAATTCTACCTGCCTAACTGCTGCCCCATCTAACTCCACACTAACATCATTCTCACCTTTGCAGTCCCCACCTCCTGTTTCTCACCCTCCTACCATCTAGATTCTAAGTTCCCACGGGAACAGGGCCCACAATTCC
This sequence comes from Bombina bombina, assembly GCF_027579735.1. Taxonomy (NCBI): domain Eukaryota; kingdom Metazoa; phylum Chordata; class Amphibia; order Anura; family Bombinatoridae; genus Bombina; species Bombina bombina. Next base: position 201,965,495 of record NC_069507.1, on the reverse strand, counting down.
CCCTGTATTTGTTTTGTTAAACTTTGGTGTCTTCTATATTGTATTGTACTGTACTTTTATCTTTGTACCCATGGACAGCGCTGCAGAATCTGTTGGCGCTTTATAAATAAAGAATAATAATAATAATAATAATGGATGTCGGGTCTTCAAAACTGTAAGTCAATGTTCAGGGGTTAGTGTTAGGATTTTTTAGGGGTTTATTGGGTGAGTTTTATTAGGGTTTTGGGCTGCAAAAGAGCTAAATGCCCTTTTAAGGGCAATGCCCATCCAAATGCCCTTTTCAGGGCAATGGGGAGCTTAGGTTTTTTTAGTTAACTTTTTATTTGGGGGGTTGGTTGTGTGGGTGGTGGGTTTTACTGTTGGGGGGTATTTGTATTTTTTTTTTTTTTACAGGTAAAAGAGCTGATTTCTTTGGGGCAATGCTCAGCAAAAGGCCCTTTTAAGGGCTATTTGTAGTTTATTGTAGGTTAGGGGTTTTTTTATTTTGAGGGGGGGGGCTTTTTTATATTCATAGGGCTCTTACATTAGGTGTAATTAGTTTAAATCTTTGATAATTTCTTTTTTATATTTTGTAACTTAGGCCTAGATTTGGAGTTCGGCGGTAAATGGGCTGCTAACGCTCCGCGGGCTTTTTTCTGGCCGCACCATAAATTTAACTCTGGTATCGAGAGTTCAAACAAATGCTGCGTTAGGCTCCAAAAAAGGAGCGTAGAGCATTTTTACCGCAAATGCAACTCTCGATACCAGAGTTGCTTACGGACGCGGCCGGCCTCAAAAACGTGCTCGTGCACGATTCCCCCATAGGAAACAATGGGGCTGTTTGAGCTTAAAAAAAACCTAACACCTGCAAAAAAGCAGCGTTCAGCTCCTAACGCAGCCCCATTGTTTCCTATGGGGAAACACTTCCTACGTCTGCACCTAACACTCTAACATGTACCCCGAGTCTAAACACCCCTAGCCTTACACTTATTAACCCCTAATCTGCCGCCCCCGCTATCGCTGACCCCTGCATATTTTTTTAAACCCCTAATCTGCCGCTCCGTAAACCGCCGCAACCTACGTTATCCCTATGTACCCCTAATCTGCTGCCCTAACATCGCCGACCCCTATATTATATTTATTAACCCCTAATCTGCCCCCCTCAACGTCGCCGACACCTGCCTACACTTATTAACCCCTAATCTGCCGAGCGGACCTGAGCGCTACTATAATAAAGTTATTAACCCCTAATCCGCCTCACTAACCCTATCATAAATAGTATTAACCCCTAATCTGCCCTCCCTAACATCGCCGACACCTAACTTCAATTATTAACCCCTAATCTGCCGACCGGAGCTCACCGCTATTCTAATAAATGTATTAACCCCTAAAGCTAAGTCTAACCCTAACACTAACACCCCCCTAAGTTAAATATAATTTTTATCTAACGAAATAAATTAACTCTTATTAAATAAATGATTCCTATTTAAAGCTAAATACTTACCTGTAAAATACATCCTAATATAGCTACAATATAAATTATAATTATATTATAGCTATTTTAGGATTAATATTTATTTTACAGGCAACTTTGTAATTATTTTAACCAGGTACAATAGCTATTAAATAGTTAAGAACTATTTAATAGTTACCTAGTTAAAATAATAACAAAATTACCTGTAAAATAAGTCCTAACCTAAGTTATAATTAAACCTAACACTACCCTATCAATAAAATAATTAAATAAACTACCTACAATTACCTACAATTAACCTAACACTACACTATCAATAAATTAATTAAACACAATTCCTACAAATAAATACAATTAAATAAACTAGCTAAAGTACAAAAAATAAAAAAGATCTAAGTTACAGAAAATAAAAAAATATTTACAAACATAATAAAAATATTACAACAATTTTAAACTAATTACACCTACTCTAAGCCCCCTAATAAAATAACAAAGCCCCCCAAAATAAAAAATTCCCTACCCTATTCTAAATTAAAAAAGTTACAAGCTCTTTTACCTTACCAGCCCTGAACAGGGCCCTTTGCGGGGCATGCCCCAAGAATTTCAGCTCTTTTGCCTGTAAAAAAAACACATACAATACCCCCCCCCAACATTACAACCCACCACCCACATACCCCTAATCTAACCCAAACCCCCCTTAAATAAACCTAACACTAAGCCCCTGAAGATCTTCCTACCTTGTCTTCACCATACCAGGTTCACCGATCCGTCCTGAAGAGCTCCTCCGATGTCCTGATCCAAGCCCAAGCGGGGGCTGAAGAGGTCCATGATCCGGTCAAAGTCTTCATCCAAGCGGGGCAGAAGAGGATCTTCCATCCGATTGAAGTCATCATCCAGGCGGCATCTTCGATCTTCTTCCATCCGGAGCGAAGCGGCAGGATCCTGAAGACATCCAGCGCGGAACATCCATCCGGACCGACGACTGAACGACGAATGACTGTTCCTTTAAGGGACGTCATCCAAGATGGCGTCCCTCGAATTCCGATTGGCTGATAGGATTCTATCAGCCAATCGGAATTAAGGTAGGAATTTTCTGATTGGCTGATGGAATCAGCCAATCAGAATCTAGTTCAATCCGATTGGCTGATCCAATCAGCCAATCAGATTGAGCTCGCATTCTATTGGCTGTTCCGAACAGCCAATAGAATGCGAGCTCAATCTGATTGGCTGAAGATCGCTCCGGATGGAAGAAGATCGAAGATGCCGCCTGGATGATGACTTCAATCGGATGGAAGATCCTCTTCTGCCCCGCTTGGATGAAGACTTTGACCGGATCATGGACCTCTTCAGCCCCCGCTTGGGCTTGGATCAGGACATCGGAGGAGCTCTTCAGGACGGATCGGTGAACCTGGTATGGTGAAGACAAGGTAGGAAGATCTTCAGGGGCTTAGTGTTAGGTTTATTTAAGGGGGGTTTGGGTTAGATTAGGGGTATGTGGGTGGTGGGTTGTAATGTTGGGGGGGGGTATTGTATGTGTTTTTTTTACAGGCAAAAGAGCTGAAATTCTTGGGGCATGCCCCGCAAAGGGCCCTGTTCAGGGCTGGTAAGGTAAAAGAGCTTGTAACTTTTTTAATTTAGAATAGGGTAGGGAATTTTTTATTTTGGGGGGCTTTGTTATTTTATTAGGGGGCTTAGAGTAGGTGTAATTAGTTTAAAATTGTTGTAATATTTTTATTATGTTTGTAAATATTTTTTTTATTTTCTGTAACTTAGATCTTTTTTATTTTTTGTACTTTAGCTAGTTTATTTAATTGTATTTATTTGTAGGAATTGTGTTTAATTAATTTATTGAAAGTGTAGTGTTAGGTTAATTGTAGGTAATTGTAGGTAGTTTATTTAATTATTTTATTGATAGGGCAGTGTTAGGTTTAATTATAACTTAGGTTAGGATTTATTTTACAGGTAAATTTGTTATTATTTTAACTAGGTAACTATTAAATAGTTCTTAACTATTTAATAGCTATTGTACCTGGTTAAAATAATAACAAAGTTGCCTGTAAAATAAATATTAATCCTAAAATAGCTATAATATAATTATAATTTATATTGTAGCTATATTAGGATTTATTTTACAGGTAAGTATTTAGCTTTAAATAGGAATCATTTATTTAATAAGAGTTAATTTATTTCGTTAGATTTAAATTATATTTAACTTAGGGGGGTGTTAGTGTTAGGGTTAGACTTAGCTTTAGGGGTTAATACATTTATTAGAATAGCGGTGAGCTCCGGTCGGCAGATTAGGGGTTAATAATTGAAGGTAGGTGTCGGCGATGTTAGGGAGGGCAGATTAGGGGTTAATACTATTTATGATAGGGTTAGTGAGGCGGGTTAGGGGTTAATAACTTTATTATAGTAGCGCTCAGGTCCGCTCGGCAGATTAGGGGTTAATAAGTGTAGGCAGGTGTCGGCGACGTTGAGGGGGGCAGATTAGGGGTTAATAAATATAATATAGGGGTCGGCGATGTTAGGGGCAGCAGATTAGGGGTACATAGGGATAACGTAGGTGGCGGCGATTTGCGGTCGGAAGATTAGGGGTTAATTATTTTAAGTAGCTGGCGGCGACGTTGTGGGGGGCAAGTTAGGGGTTAATAAATGTAATACAGGGGTCGGCGGGGTTAGGGGCAGCAGATTAGGGGTACATAAATATAACGTAGGTGGCGGTCGGCAGATTAGGGGTTAAAAATTTTAATCGAGTGGCGGCGGTGTGGGGGGAGCTCGGTTTAGGGGTACATAGGTAGTTTATGGGTGTTAGTGTACTTTAGGGTACAGTAGTTAAGAGCTTTATAAACCGGCGTTAGCCAGAAAGCTCTTAACTCCTGCTATTTTCAGGCGGCTGGAATTTTGTCGTTAGAGCTCTAACGCTCACTTCAGACACGACTCTAAATACCAGCGTTAGAAAGATCCCATTGAAAAGATAGGCTACGCAAATGGCGTAGGGGGATCTGCGGTATGGAAAAGTCGCGGCTGAAAAGTGAGCGTTAGACCCTTTAATCACTGACTCCAAATACCAGCGGGCGGCCAAAACCAGCGTTAGGAGCCTCTAACGCTGGTTTTGACGGCTACCGCCGAACTCCAAATCTAGGCCTTAGTGTTTTATTTTTTTGTGTAACTTAGTGTTTGTTATTTTTGGTAACTTAGTTGTAAGTTTTTTGTAACTTAGTAATTTTTTAGTGTAGATTTAAATTATTTAAATAGGGTTAGGTGTTTAAATATAGAATATAGTTATTTTAATGTGTAGTTTAATGTAATTTTAGTTTAAAAGTTAGGGTAGATTAATTATAATTTTAATATAGATTAAGGTAATTTTAGTATAATAGTTAGTGTAGATTATTTAGTAATTTAACATAGTTTAATGTAAATTTATTATTATAGTTAGTGTAGATTAATTAGTAATTTAACATAGTTTAATGTAATTTTATTATAATAGTTAGTGTAGATTAATTAGTAATTTAATATAGTTTAATGTAATTTTAGTATAATATTTAGGGTAGATTAATTAATAGTTTAATATAGTTTAATTTAATTTTAAAGGTAAGTTTAAATTTATAATAAGATAGGGATGAGTTAATATTTAATATAAAGTTAGTGGGTTGTTAGGTTTAGGGGTTAATAGGTTAATTTAGTTTATGGCGATGTGGGGGGCTGGCGGTTTAGGGGTTAATAACTTTTTGTAGGTGGTGGCGGTCTCTGGAGCTGCAGATTAGGGGTTAATAAGTATAATGTAGGTGGCGGCGGTGGCGGGACGGAAGATTAGGGGTTAATAAGTATAATGTAGGTGGTGGCGGTGTCGGGACGGCAGAATAGGGGTTAATAAGTATAATGCAGGTGGTGGCAGTGTCGGGTGGAAGATTAGGGGTTAATAAGTATAATGTAGGTGGCGGCGGTGTCAGGACGGCAGAATAGGGGTTAATAAGTATAATGTAGGTGGCGGCGGTGTAGGGGGTTGCAGATTAGGGGTTAATAAGTATAATGTAGGTGGCGGCAGTGTAGGTGGTGGCAGATTAGGGGTGTTTAGACTCGGGGTACATGTTAGGTGTAAACGTTACTTATAATCTCCCATAGGACTCAATGGGATATCGGGCAGCAGCGAACATAAGCTTTCGCTGCTTTCAGACTCCCATTGATTCCTATGGCATCCACTGCATCCAGGGTGGCGGATTGAAAACCAGGTACGCTGGGCCGGAATAGTGGTAGATATTTGTTAACTAGCAAAAGTAGTCAGATAGTGCCGAATTTGCATTCGGAACATCTGTAGTGATGTAAGCATCAATCTGTGTCGAACTGCGACAGGCGGATCGTAATTGTTACGTCACAAAATTCAACTTTTGCCGGTCTGTAGGCTTTGATAAATAAAGCGAATCAGCCTCTCCACAATTCCGGCGTATTTGCGGTTGAGGGCTTGATAAATAGGCCCCAGTGTCTTTTTCCCCACTTGTGCCTTTCACAAAACAGTATTTTCTGTATTATATTAGTTTGACCCAAATAAAAAAAGGGCATTTCAGGCCTAAAATGTCATGCAATTCTTTTCCACTTCTAAAGTAGGGTGACCGGATCTGATGGAAAAAAGGGACACTTCAATGACAATGTGAAATGTACGCAGAACAAAAGAATGACTACATTTTGATTGTAGTTTTTCAAATAATTTATTTTATATTTAAAAATTAATGAAAAATAGCTGCCACTATTATTGCTGTTATTAATTAACAACTGCACATGCAATGTTGCTAAAAACATACAGATAACAATATATACCAGGTATAATCAACTGTAATTCCTACCAGTTATAACCAGTGATTTTTTTTAAGTTGGATAGGAGGAACAATCTTTCTATGGCCCTTCTTATTTTATATTTAGAAATGTGTTTCTTCTTCCTCTCACACACCCTAATACATTTGGTATTATAAATATAATAGCCACATAATTCACACAATAAAGTACAGTAGTAGTTACAGTATTAAATATAAACTCACAGAGTAATGTCTCTGCTGTTTACTCCTCTCTCTCTCTCTCTCTCTCTCTCTGCAGTTCAGCACTGTCTCTGCTTTTCAACTCTCTCTCTGATGTTCAACTTCTCTCTTATATTTAACTGCTCTCTAATGTTCAACCGCTCTCTAATGTTCAATGCTTTCTCTCTGCATATCAGCTTTGTCTCTACTGCTCAATTCTCTTTTGGCTCACAAGCTTCACGACACTCCCAATTAGACACCACTAAAAAGGCACTCCAACCTCTCCCGCCACCTTTTACACATGTCCATCACTGCAGCATGAAGGGAATTGTAGTTCTCTGGCTCCAGAGATGCTAACAGCTGCAAATATTATATGCAATAGCACTGAGATGGACATAAAAATAATACCAGATTGAATGATGCTCATATATAATAAAAATAAAATAAGTAAACAGTCAAGATTAAAAAATGGCTTTTGGCACACCTTCAAAAAGTTCTGGGGGCAAAGGGACAGTCAATCCCATGTATTAGCTGGGTAACCCATCTTGGGAACCTTTCTGCCCATCTTTGTGGCAAAAAAGGTAGCATCTGCTGGCCAGATGTATCTTGACACACACACTTGCACACACTGCTTTGTACATTGAACCAAGTGTGTTAAAAACAAAAACAGGATAATTCTGTTTAAAATGGGACATCTTGTCACCCTATGGTAAATACATAAGTTTCCTTCTCTATGGACTTAATCAAAGGTGGTATGGTATAATGGGCATGGGGTCAACATTACATTTCCACCATTAAGACAATATTTTCTAATAGTATATTACAGACATGAAAATATAAAATGAAAAAATGGTCAACAGGGAATGGATATACAGTAGCTATAACAGTAAAGCAAGTAACTGTTATGAAGTCTTTATTGACTAACGGCTAGATTTAGAGTTCGGCGGTAGATGGGCTGTTAACGCCACGCGTGTTTTATGTCTAACGCACGGCATTGTTTGACTCCGGTATTTAGAGTTAATATAAGACCATCTAACGATGCTCCTAACGCGTGTATGTCACACGCGTAATCCTGCCCGCGTTAGACAGTCTCCCATAGAGAACAATGGGAAAGGCAAAAAATAGCTTTTTTCACCTAACACTCGATCTCGCGAGAAATACGCACAGCTCGGTCATATGACGCATACCACATCATGCACAACAATAACACGCCGCAAATGTCACAACATCAATCAATCAACAAAGCACACAAGCATTACACATTCACAAGCGGGGGAAGTTTTAATACTATTTATACGTGGAATACGCATATACTTTAAGATGCGGAAAATCGCACAATAACAACAAGGATTAAAAAATATATACATACACTAAAAAAAAAATCGCATTCAATATCATTATATATTATGAAAAACATACATATACAACACTTCACGAAGAACACACCATCGCAAATTCACATTTAAAAAGAATACTATTGGACAATGTTAGAGAAAACGACCACTATGACATCATCGCATTCTACACATTCCACAAATACCAACTCAAAATGAGCATGCGCAAATTAACACACCTAATACACATTGCAATAATATTAATTGCTAATAAAGCACACCTGAACACTAATTACAATGGAAATTGGGACATCATTAAACATTTACACAGGGTATATAAGCACCACACAAGCAGGGCTTCTTTGACTGTGTTGCTGGTGGGTCTTTGGAGAGTTAAGAATAGAGATTTTGCGATTTTTTGAGAGTGAGTTAGTGTTAGTGTGAGAGAGTCAGTTGGTAGTGTTAGCGTGAGAGAGTCAGTTGGTAGTGTTAGCGTGAGATAGTCAGTTGGTAGTGTTAGCGTGAGAGAGTGAGTGAGTTAGTGGGAGGTAGCGGGAGTGGGAGAGAGTCTGTTAGTGGGAGCGTGAGTGAGTTAGTGGGAGTTATTAGTGATAGTTGTTAGTGTGAGCGTCAGTTAGTGGTAGTTAGTGAGCGTTAGTGGGAGTGTTTGTTATTGAGAATTAGAAGTAGTGTTAGTTAGCGAGCGAGTGATTTATCTGTACACTTAACACATTTACACGCAAACACATTCAATACATACATACACTTATCAATAACACTACATACACTCCATACCCCCTACCCCCTCATACTACACTCCATACCCCATTCCTTGTAGTCCCATTCCCTTTCATCCCATTTACTCTTATCCCATACCCCATACCCATCCCATACCCATCCCCTAGTTACATTTAGTTTACATATCCTCCTTTTAGTCTTATTCTTTTCGTTTATTTAAATACTCCTTACCCTCTTTGTTTTTTTTTACATCCCTCACACTTTAAGCACCTTTTTTGTCTTTTTAGTTCTTTATTTTGACCCCCTTTCATTTCATCACACTCACTTTTTTTTTATTATTTGGGGTTTAGTTTAGGGAGGAGATGGAGGCCAGGCAGGGGACAGGTAGAGGGGGGAGTAGAGGGAGGGGGAGAGGAACAGGGCAGGAAGGGGGGCAGGAAGGGGGGCAGGAAGCGGGGGTGGAAGCGGTGGGTGGACCCAGCCACTTGGTTCAAGATGACCAAGTGGCTGGGCCCAGTGGCGGTCAGAGTAGGGCTTCACAGTCCGGGAAACAGAGGGCATCGTCACAGGGGAAGGCCAAGGCGACTAGGGAGGCGAGGTTTACGATGGAGGAGAAGGAGGCCCTCGTAGAGGCCTATATGGCCAGGTATAGGATGCTGCAGCACCAGAAGACTACCCCGACTGACAGGAGGAGGCTCTGGAACGAGATTCGGAATGCAGTCAATGCAGTGGGTTGCCGGAACAGGGATATGGATTCCATCAAACATCGGTACCGGGACTGTAAACTTGAACTTAAAAAAAAGTTAAGCCTGGAGGCCCGACATGCCGCAGGGACCGGTGGCGGCCCTGCCCTTGAAATGGAGTACTGCAGATGGGAGGAAATGTTGCGGCCCAGCATCTCCGAGGTGGAAGTAGTCGGTATCGGAGGAATCGATACCGGGAACCTGCCACTCTCATCTGACGGTAAGCTCATTTAACAATAATTTCACATACGAATGTATTTCAATGGACACTATACGCAAACATTTACTTTCATGATTGAGGTAGCGAATACAATTTGACAAAACATTCAAATGTACTTATATTACATAATTTGATTAATTCTTGAGATATATTTTAATGAAGAAATAGCCATGCACACGGTGAAACAATCACAGGAGGCAGCTATATTCAGCTAACAATCAGAATCTTATAAACATATTTAGATATGCTTTTCAGCAAAGAATATCCAGAGAATGAAGCTAATTAGATAACAAAAGTACATTCGAAAGTTGATACTAAATGTATGCTTATAAATCATGAAAGATAAAACATTGGGTTTCATGTGTTAAGGATCCGATTAATGCTATTACGCTGTTTACACGCATTCTATTACTTAGCGGTTACATCAGTATCTAGGCTATAGGTTAGGTGTGCATTTAAACAGACTGAAAACAAACGCAAAAACATTCACATTGACCAGATATCACAAACACTGTTTAGAAAAAGCGGAAATCGTATTGATTGTTTGTTAGATTTCAAAGTGGATTAATGATTCTGCATTTGTAATTGTATCGTAAGCTAAGTCATTTAAACCTTTATTTGCAAATATGCTAATATATACATTTCTTTTTTTATTTTTTTTTTAATATACAGAGTCTGGGGACGAGGCAGCACAGCCTCCTGCATCTCCCCGGGATGAGAGTGGTGGTGAGGAATTCCCACTTCGGAGGGAAGAGGCCCCCCGTGACGAACAGCGCACGGGAGATGATCAAGAGGCCCCGGAAGCACAGGAGGATGCCGCTGAAGCCGCGGAACCCGAGGTCCCTCAAAGACCCGCACTCCGCCGTGCACGGGCACCCCGCCGTGCACGGGTTCAACAGGCACAACAAGAAGAAATAGCGGAGGTGCGGGTTCTACTGGAGTACATAGACCAGATGCGTACCTCCCGGATAGAAAACATAGAAGGACGACGCAGAATACTTGATGGGCAGAATCAAATAATTCAAGGCCAAAACGAAATAATCAGTATACTGAATACAATACAAGAAGGACAAACAAGAATGTTCAATCTTCATCAGGAAATGTTCACATTTTTCCGGGAGGCGCATGCTGGTCTACCTCCTGTTGCTGGGCCTCTTGTTGCTGGGCCTCTTGCTGCTGGGCCATCTCCTCCTGCCGGCCCATCTCATCCTCCTCCTCAGCCATCTACTCCTCCTCCTCCTCAGCCATCTTCTCCTCCTCCTCCTCAGCCATCTTCTCCTCCTCCTCCTCAGCCATCTACTCCTCACCTTGGTCGTCCCAGTACTCTTCCTTCCACTCCTCCCACAACAGCTCCAAGGAGGACTCTTCGGAGTCGGCAGTTGCCTCTCCCAGAGCCTCAGCCCCGTGGGAAGAGGGGAAGGAAGAGGAAGTAAGTTTTTTTTTCAATCTTAAATTTTGTTTTTTGTGTAATGGATAGGTATGTGATGATGTGGTTTTCATACACTTGTGGACCACACTCTGTATATAATCGACATCTATGGGACCGGGTCCATGGAGGAAGATTCTTTGCAGAGTGTGGGTTATAAGTGTGTGAAAACCACATCATCACATACCTATCCTTGTTCATGATATTGATTGGTTTCTGTGATGTGATGTCCAAACTGTTTCCCGAATCGCTAACTAAATTACCATAACAATTATCCATGATGGCATATTACTGTTTGAATGCCAATAACACAGCTTAAAGGGACAGTCAGAAAATTATTGATTACAAAGAAAACACTGTATTACGCATTATAAAGTTTGAAACAACAAAACATGGAGAAATACATGTGTGACTTATGTGCTTACCCTTGTATCTATGACTATGAAAAATGACCACTTATTTGTTGTTCTGACATAACAACATTTTAGATATCAATGATCAATACATGGTCAATAATATGCTGTATGAGCACAAGATTTTACATATACAAATGCTATCCAAATGCCCTCTAGTGCTCAAATTGTATAATGATTACAAGCACTCTTCAAGATTTAAGAAATGAGCACACCAACCTCATAGGTTTAGATAGCAAATTTAGATAGCAAATGTTCAATTGTTGAGAAACATTTGATATCCTTGTTATTACAGAATTGACTTTTCGAATAATGTAAAAATATTTTTTTTCGAAACTGTCCCTTTAACAACATTACATATGCTAACACATTTTAAGCTTGTTGCTATATCTACATGTACTTTGTCAAAAAAAATATTTGAAAATCACATTTATATTGACGTGTTAAATAAAGTCTATTTTCTTTAAGAGACATTATTGTGTTAATATTTTATTGTAACTATTTTTATTTTAACAATGAATATGGTTTAAAGTCCTTTTAGGAGTGGGGGGGTGAAATATGCTAACAAAAATATATTTGAAGATTAAACTATGTGGATCTCATACATGATACAAAAAAACAACATTTGCATTCAAGGGACAGTATCCTATATTTTTTACATAACTGTATGTAATAGACACTACTACAAACAACAAGATTAACATATACTGATAGCAATATTAAAAAGCTTCAAACACTTGCAAATAAAATAGGGTTAGCTATATTTTAAATATAGATGAACCACCATTACAACCGTAAAACACAATACCCCATCATTAACATATGAAAAGAACCTTTACACAAACTGGACAAAGCTGGAGATGGTACTCACATGAAACTCATTGGCTTTGCGAGGAGTAAGAAAATTACTTACATTTTCTTACAACACAAGACAAAATAAACCTATTGGTTAAACAATGGACTATCTAACTAGAGACAAAATCAAATATTTTTATTTATAATGTGAGTGTCTAATGAACCTTTCATAAAATATACAACGAAATTACATTTAGAAGAAGTCGGCATCATATATTTAGCATATGATAAATGCATATTGATTACTTTATTCAAACACAATAGCGCATATTTATTAATTAGATATGTTCAACATTAAACACAACATTAATTTTTAAGAAAAAGGAACATTGTTGACAAACATATTAAACATGGACTGTAGAGATTTGCACTTGCCTAGAAATATCCTATGCATGAAAACATTTTGCTTTCGTTCGTTGATTCAACCAGACATCCAGCAAAAGAGAATGTGTTGGTCTTTATCAGCTACGGGTCAACAATGTAACATGATGCAAATAATACATATTCGCAAGCTTTTTAAAATTGCATGCAGTCACAAACGTTTTTAACGTGCACAAATATTGCGGGACTACGCAATCCAATCACACGTTTTTTTAACTTTACATGTGCCGTCTTAACATGGCGCTTCCTTGATCACGTAAGAACGCCATCCAATGAAAGGCACATTATTGATCACGTAAGAACGCCCAAAAAAAAAAGGCGCATCCTTGATCGCGTCAAAACGCAATCCAATAAAAGGCATATTCCTGATCACGTAAGAACGTCAGTCAATACAAGGAATCATTGGACAGCCTGGCAGGTGACGTCTTAAGCAACATGGCGCATCCGAGATCGCTGAAAAACCGCAGACAATACAAGGACTCAGTGACATCTTGGCATATCATTAAGAAACGTATTTATATTTTAGGAACTAGTATGTGTGTAGATTGCTATCTAGGAATGTCACCAAATTATGAATCATCTTTTCGGACTTGACTGTCCCTTGAACTATAGCTATGGTGTATATCTTTAACATTTAAAAGATACACATGAGAAATACATATGCCATTGATGTTTTAAGATATCTTTGGATTGTTGTTGAATAACAATAGTTATACATGTATTGATTAAACGTGTCATTTATTCAAGTTTAATTATGGTCAGCCTACCTATAGCCATATATGGGAGGAGATGTATTTTGTTAACATATTAGTTAACTAATATTCATCATCTACATTATTTGTATTACACACAGAGATTGATTTGGTTACACTTTGACAATAATATAGATTTGAAAATGAAATACAGGTGCTGTCAACATTACAATAAGATTGTTTATTAATAAAACTATATGTCCTTGTTCTTGTAAAAAGGACAAAAACGCTTTACAAATGGAAATACATTCATTTACAATAGTGATCAACATCACTTAAAGGGACATTATTTTGTTTTTAAAAAGAGCATACACATAGTCAATACTATTTAAATAAAATGAACACTTTACAGGGATTATATCATTGTATCAATACTCAGATCATTTGGTAAAGGTGCATCAATTCATGCAGAGTTTATAAATACACACATGGATATGAACATTTAAATATACATATATACACAAATACAAAAATATATATACATATATAAAGAAATTACTCTGCTAATCATAATCAGGCAATGATAGAGCTAAGAGAAAATAATATAAACACAAATAATAAGATTACATTGGAGATGTTAATCTTAAAGTCATTTACTATTGTCTTACATATATGATTTCATTATAACAAATAGATTTGTTAGGTCCCTTTAAGGATAAACAACATAAACTAGAGCTTGCAAAAAATAACAGGAAGAATGAGGACAAAGATTTGTGAAATAAAATTTATTTTATTAGTATGTAAGAAAACATACACAACGTTTATAAATAATCTTGTAAAAATAAGGAATATATGAGCCATATGACAAGGTAACACAGTGCATCACAGTCCATGAAGAGAGTTGCCAAGGGCCAGCATAGCCCCATTGGAGACACATGACAAGGTAACACAGTGCATCACAGTCCATGAAGAGAGTTGCCAAGGGCCAGCATAGCCCCATTGGAGACACATGACAAGGTAACACAGTGCATCACAGTCCATGAAGAGAGTTGCCAAGGGCCAGCATAGCCCCATTGGAGACACATGGCAAGGTAACACAGTGCATCACAGTCCATGAAGAGAGTTGCCAAGGGCCAGCATAGCCTCATTGGAGACACATGACAAGGTAACACAGTGCATCACAGTCCATGAAGAGAGTTGCCAAGGGCCAGCATAGCCCCATTGGAGACACATGACAAGGTAACACAGTGCATCACAGTCCATGAAGAGAGTTGCCAAGGGCCAGCATAGCCCCATTGGAGACACATGGCAAGGTAACACAGTGCATCACAGTCCATGAAGAGAGTTGCCAAGGGCCAGCATAGCCCCATTGGAGACACATGGCAAGGTAACACAGTGCATCACAGTCCATGAAGAGAGTTGCCAAGGGCCAGCATAGCCTCATTGGAGACACATGACAAGGTAAAAGAGTGCAACAGGCACAACAAAAAACTGATAAAAAGGCCAAATGGCAACAATATAAATACAAATTCAACATGTGGACAGAGGATTATTATCTGCCACCATGGAGCATATCCAGATCCTCCACTTACTGGTCATCCTCTTCATTGTCCTGTGCATGTCCAGCTCCAGATTCAGGCCTTGAACGTAATTGCATAATTTCACGCAGAGTCAAGTCCTGAACCCGGAGCTGGGCCTGCATGGTGTCGTTCATCCCTCTCAGGACAGCTGCGTTCCTCAACACGGCCTGCTCTACTCTTGCTATCCCTTCTAGCATGAGCCATGCTGAGTCACAGCCTAAAATAAAATAAAAATTAATATTAAGGATAATTACACAACAGAATAAAAGATTTTAATACATACATTGTCATCATAAAGACAAATAATTATTTACATCAATTATTTTTCATATATTCTTTACACATGAATTAGGTTATTCAGACAGACAGAAATCATTAAAGGCTCATGTTACTCAAACATGTTGAACCCTTTAATTGGTTTTAGATGATCCACTTATACAGCTTGAGTGTATCAAATCTTGTTAAAGGATTTACATTGTACTTACATTAGCAATTTAAAAATTCAATTTAGACTGTGGTAGGCACACATATCCTTAAACATTTTGGCATTGAGGACAAGCTGTGTAAACATAGCAACCAGAAGAAATTACATTCCCACTGGGTTAGACAAGAGATAATGTATCCACATTTGGACATAAAATTTTGTATCCAAGTAGTGGTGTTTGGTATATGTAGTGATATCCAATTAAAGGGACACTGAACCTAAATATTTAATGGACTGATTCAGATAGAGCATGACATGACAAATCTTTAGAAATTACACATATTCATTATATGTTTTAATTGTCAAGCTATATTTTGAATGCAAGAATGTTGGTTTTTATGGAAGCCAATATTTGTTGATGAACCTTGTTTGTGCATGCTGGTTGATGGATACATTCATCCAACAATAAAGAAATGATGGCCACATATATTTTATTGTTTAAACTAATTATAGGAATAAGTTGTTTTCAATTAATATATCAAGAGAATGACGAATAATTCATAAGAGTATTCTATTATACATTGGCTTAACATTGCATGCTGGATTTGAATCACAATTTAACCAATTTAACTTCACTGTACCTTTAAGTATCTTATAAAGTGTATTTAGAATGATACTTACAGCTGTGCCTGGGAAGGACAATCTGACACCCAGGACAATGAAGGTTTAAACAGGGGGGAGGGATGGGATTGGCTCGGGGAGGGATGGGAATGGCTTGGGGAGTGGTGAGCTGCTGCTCCAGGGTAGGCCGTACAGCTGGGGAGTGGGGAGTTTGGGTCTGGGCAGCTGTACGGGCCAGAATACGGGGAGAGCGGCGAAGGGGGGTGTATGGGCGTTTTTTGGGAGGGACAGGATATGAAATATGGGAAGGGCTGGCAGTGGTCGGGGCATGGTCATGGGTTTGGTGATGGGAAGGGCTCTGGGTGTGTGCAGAGGTGTGGCCATGGTCAGGGGTGTGTGCACGGGGAGGGGTCTGTGACTGGGCAGGGGCGGAATCCAGATGACCAGAAGTGGTGGATCCATCTGAAAATGTAAAATAAATATATTAACATCTCATACATCCTGACATCAAATCAACGCATTTAAAATTGATTATGTTTTCAATATACCTCGAAGTGTGTTTGAATCTGTAAACTATTCTGAAATGAGGATATGGTATCTATATAGGCACTCAGATGAATCTCAATGACTGTCTGTACAATGTGAAACTTATTATTGTGTTTTGGCATGGAATATGCATGTGACATAATGATGGCATGAATTATATATTCTTAAAAAAATATATACAAGCAGATTTTCATGCTGCCTGATATAGAAAGGGGGCAGTAGTGTATTTGAACAGACAAATAATATTCCTTTTTAAAGGGAAAAAGCTGTAGACTTTGAATGTCTTCAATAAAATGATTTCAAAAAAAGAAACATGTTGGAAACATGATAGATATATTTCACATACCATCAGACTCCAAGGCAGCCTCTTCCTCCTCCATCCCACATGTGACATCAATCTCTGTAAAACATAACATGTTGTGTACACCTTAAGATCAGATATTATAACATATGTTACTGTTGCTCAAATACGCACATCAATGTTGCATTAAAGATATACACACACAAAGTTATGATTTACATCATTTTGATGGAGCATACAAATGACAATAGATTTGTTATTGTCAATAAATCAGAATATTAATGTATTGTTTGTCTTAATGTTAAATTCATAAAAGCATAGTACATAGAACATTTAAGATTTCTCATGTGTGTATCACTTGATGACTGTTGTTAAAAAAAAAAAATTTAAAAAAACATATGTTAGACATCTTATGAATAACAAATGTGTAGAATAATAAAGTAGAAATTATTAATCGCTCAATATAAAAAATAAATATATAATCAGAAGATAAATTCTATGATTTTTTATAATGTTATGCTTCATCGGAATCATGATCATAATATTGATTAGCAATACACCTTCAATTACATATAAATGAGTCAATGGACTTACCAGGAGACCGCAAAGGCGGCTCTATGTCACTGCTGGATTCCTGTGGGCTCCCCACACCAACTCTCTCTATGAATGATATAGATATATATTATTAAACACATTTTGGATATCACTAAATCACATCTGTCTAGAATTTTAACATTAATCAACTTTAAAATGTGAAGAATAGAGCAGTCATTACACCAGAAAATGCTTGATTGAATCAAGGGGATTCTGTAAACATATCTGTATTCAACATATGTTTAATGTCAGACTACATTAGACATCAAATTCATCTCAGATGCTGCTATTGCATATCTAAATATACCCAATGATCAATGTTCTTAACCATTTAAGGACACAGCTTTCACTTAGCTCAATTGTTTTATGACGGAATAATTCCGTCATATGTCCTTAAGAAGTTACAAGAATACACACAAACCACATATTGAGGAGCATCTGTTGACAAATCTAAACAAACATGTGTCACATCGAGCCATTTTTTCAATGTACAGTAATCTTGTTTAGGACACAACACATATTTATCACAATACATAACAAACTTTATTATTACAAATATGTAATCATGGTGCTGTTAGAGTATGCAGATATATATAAAGTAACTCCAACAGATAATTAGATTTATATATCAATAGTTTTTAATAAAAATAATGTAATGATGAATGAATCTATTTTGTCTTAAAGGGACACTGACATGATTAATTTAAATAATTGATTTCTATGTTCAAACTGTAAAAAATGATTTAACATTGACTCCTATTATAATTCGAATGTTGTTCGATATTAATCTTAAAGGCAGATAAGGAATATTGGATTCAATAAATATTGTTTGTTGAAGGTATCCACCAATCATCAATATAAACCCAGGTTGGTCAACAAATATTTAGATGCACATAAACGTACTTTATTTATTTTAAAATACATTTAGCAATAGAATATGTCACATATGATGATAGTATTATATTTTATGTTTATTAATATTGCATACTGTATGTGAAAGACAATATTAATAATTGTAGTTCAGTATCCCTTTAATCTAAAATTAAATAGATTCCACAATGTTGTTGTTTGTTAATGAATTATCTACTCCATATGTTGATGTAATGAATGGTATTGAGCATGCAATTAAAATCAAATATGTTATTTAAGTATATCCGAATAATTATATAATTTTCATCTATTAAATAGACATTACATATAAATATAGAACAATGTGTATTTAGTATGTAATGTTCATTCCATGTTTCTAAGACAAATGTCAATTAAAATGAGACATACCATACTGTGACAAGCCCTGGCTTGAGGATCCAGCAGCCACATCCATATCTGTAATATATTAAATGAGGATTGCATATCATTAATACTAATCATGCCATGTTTAAAATATTTACATTAATAACAAATCAATAGAAAAATATTAATCCTTTGGTAGTCCCATGAGTTAATAGTTTCCGCAATTAAATGAATGATAAATATATCCTGGACTCTTATTTTCAATCAGTTGTGTTGTTTACTGTATCTTTAAGAATATATGCTTGTTATTACATAATCATCAATTGATGGCCATATGTTATAATTTATTAGTATTATTCGTTTTTTATTAGATATAATATTTAAAATAAGAATACTGTATTCTTCACTAATCTAAGATTTTCCATTTAATTTTTAACAACATGTATAAAGCAATGCCACTTTCCGCAAACCCATGTTAACGTGGATGAGAAATGCCATTTTCGCGATCATTGCGCAATGATTCCAAGCGGAATTACGCATCCGTCATTTGACCAACATGTATAAAGCAATGCCACTTTCCGCAAACCCATGTTAACGTGGATGCGAAATTAGATTTCCGCTCTGTGACGCATATTCTGTAGAGCGCAATAAACATCATTCCAATTTCATGTATCACTAATGTAAAATCAGATATCTAAACATCATATGTAGTGTATGTTGTGAGATCTGTATAGGTTTAGTATCTGACTAAATACACATTTTGGATTTTTAACATTATAAATATTATATGAAGTTGGATAATTACCTGGTTCAGATTCTCTATCGGGTCCTCCCAGGCCACCGGACGGAGAAGCATCTGCCCTGTCCCCCGCGTCAGGACTTTCAGATCCCGCAGCTGGGAGGGAAGAAGAGGAGGCCGAGGATGGCGAGGATCTAAATCTTTTGGGGACCCGGAGATTGAGGAGCTCGCATAAAGTCACCTCATAAGGGAGTAGGTACAGTTTCCGCGGGGCCTTTCTTTGGCCCCCTCTTTTACGGGCTTGTACCCAGTCCCTTATGAGGTTGACTTTTTTCGATAAACGCAACCTCATATCTCCGAATCTCCTCATGATCTGATCCTGGGTCCTCTGGACGTCACACACCAATCTAACCGCATTGGTGATAGACTCCCAGAGGGCCTTCTTAACAGGCGCATCTGTCGAGCTCCTCTTGTTCCCAAACAGCTGGGGATAAAAGTCCTTGACGGCGTGGACCAGTGCAGCGCTCTCCTCCTTGGTGAACCTGGGAACTGACATGCCTGCTCGGTTGGCTACTAAATATATTATAATAATATTAATATATAAGACTGCCTGCAGGCATTAGAGAACTGACAAAGATGGCAACGTGTAATGGACTTTTATATGGTGAAGTAAACATGAGATGCACCATGGGACAATTTATCTGTACATCTGATTGGATAAAAGTTTGAAATATTGTTATAATGTCTGTGAGACCATCCTGACTCAAGTTGTGTTTGTGTGATGAACTCTGATTGGCCGTTCCTTAATGTTTCATATCTTAGTAACTTCCTTACACATACCGCTTGGTGGTGCTGTAACTTCATTTTTCATGTAGACTTATTTGTAACTCATGGGCCTGTCATGCGGATATGTGTGACGCAGATTTAATATCCGTGATCTGTGAAATATTAATGATTAAATACTCTTTAAAATCTCATCCTGTCACATTATTAATGTTGTAGACATTTCTCGGTTTAATAACGGTCTGTTTCTTTAATACAAATACACATTTAATATTGTATGTCTTTATTGTTCTTTAAATAAATTGATTGTGAAGTATTGACATTGCTCTATTAAATGTATTTATAATGCACATTGATTGTGTGCTATTGCGTGACATTACACTAATGTTTAAATATGCTAATCTGGTGTTTGAAGATGCGTTTCCCACGCAATATTTATTAATGTTAAAATTCCGGGAAGA
Source organism: Bombina bombina (assembly GCF_027579735.1). Lineage (NCBI taxonomy): Eukaryota > Metazoa > Chordata > Amphibia > Anura > Bombinatoridae > Bombina > Bombina bombina. The sequence continues at coordinate 201,944,952 of NC_069507.1, read as the reverse complement.
ATGTCAGTAACTTTGATAATCTGTTTATAAATGTTAAACTACAGCTTTGTTATTCGCAAATAAACCTCGAGCTTGTATTTCTCTGAAGTGCTCATATATGTTATTGTGCAATGGCGTCTTTAGTTTTAAAGAGACATTACAAACAATTGTATCAAATGATCTGTAGAGATAGAAGATTGTTTAGACTTTAAAATGTAAATCATTTTCTCTTAGTATTTATATATCCTCAACATAAGAAATTTAAATGCACATGGTTGAGCCAATCACATAAGGCATCTCTGTGCATCCACCAATCTTCATCTACTGAGCCTATCTCGATATGCTTTTCAAGCAAAGTATGTCAAGATAGGAAGAGAAGTAAATACACTATTTCAAGCTCTTAAAGGGACACTGTCCAAACAAATTTACCATTGGTGATTGAGCATTAAATGTTAATCAACTTTATTATTTAATACGATTATCAAATGTTAAGTTATCTTGTTATGTTTCTTTGAAAATCAATAATGATATTTTATATTACGGACAATTGTTTAATAAAAACCTGGGTTGTCCTTGACGATTGTTGCATCAATTATTCCAAACAATCAAGTTCTGTCCAGAGTACTGAAGCAAATAAATTAGCTATTTACTGCCTTATTTCTAAAGTAATGATAGCAACATCACAATGAGCATTCATAATATGAGACAAGTTTTAAAGTTGATTAAAATAGAATACTCATTCAGAATGTATAAATCATTGTTTTTTTAAATGGCTACCTTTAAGTATATTTTGAGTTCATGTCCCTTTAAATAAACATTTCACAATAATGCTTAATATATCATAAACCTAGGCACCTTCCTTTTGCTAAATGAGTCTAACATATGAGTAAAGCAAATTTAGATTAACTTCTAGATTGTTTTACACACTGACTGAAATATATTTATTAAATGAGGTATTTTTTAGCCTTCAGCGTAGAGGGACATTAAGCTATATGTTATGTATGCATTTTGTATCATAATCTTATATTTGACCAACTTAATATGTTTTGTTATTCAATCATTATATTGTAATTATATATATTCGTGGATTAAATACATCTCTACATAGGCTATTTTGATGCTGATTGTTGTTTGCATATAGATGCCTTATATCATTCACTAAGATATGTGCATTTATTTTTATTTTAACAAGTATATTTAAAGACTGAATGTAATTCTATAGTACATTCTAAATATGTTTAAATTCTTGTATGATATTTGTAACAATGTATACAAAATATACATTTTGAATGACCCCTTTAAGGACCCAAACATATTGTATTTTTATTTAACATTGACAAAATAAACTAAAGGGGAAATTACATTCTATATAGATATTTGATGTCTAACCCAAGAGGTAAGATTGTAATAAATACATAATATTACTAAGTATAGTTAAATGACTCCACTAGAAAATTACATAGATTAACCTGGCATCCAATAACTAATTATTAAAAATTATAAAGTTAAATGACCTACCATTTATAAATGTAATAATTGTAAAATATTTTCTAATAATGTTTTGAGATACCTAAGGAAGATACATGATCTTATACAATTCTTTTTACATTCAACAACACTGTCACTTTCATGTAATTGAACCACTTCACCTTATTAAATGTTAAAACAATCATAATATTAATACATATCCTAAATATTTTTAATATATACTTTTTCAATATAAAAGCATTGAAGAATATGACTCCCCAATTAATGTTAAAATATATCTTTTAATATTCTCTGAAGAATTTTATTTTCTACTATTAATGCATTATTTTCTCTTATGCATGTGCTTGTCAAATAGCCAACTACCAGTCATGGGAGTCCAAGTTTTATTTATTTACAGATTATATTGATATATATTAGAATCTGCTAAAAAAAATATATATATTTAATAGAAAATAAATAAATATTCCATGAAGTCATCAGATGCCAATCTGAAATGACAAATAATAAAAATGGAACAAAGTTAATACACACGTTGTAAAATATTCATAAAATACATTTAAAATCATATGGTGTCTATGCTCTAACTTTGATCAACATTTTTTAAAGATAATCATTACATTCATTTTAAATTAATGAAATACATACACCATTATATTGTTGATTAAAAATAATATTTAAATTTCAAAAATTAAATTTATACATAATAATGTATATCACATGTAAACAATATATGTATGCTGAACATAAATGTAATATTTCATGTCCATTCAAATACCTCTATATCAACTATAATATGTATTCCTTTTTCTGATTGTGATCCCTAAATATCTAATTAAGAACTAAATATGACTAATGTATGTAAGCTACTAATATTCTACAGTCTTCACTAGCATGCATTGGTACACCAACCTGGACAATGCATGGTCTTTGAATGTCAATTCAGGGGTAAACAGTTGATCTTCAATAGGTGTCTTATTCATCAGTTCATTAAATAGAGGACTGGGAAATACCATCTAAAAAAGTAAAATCATCTAAGTGTCTGATTGTGATCCCTAAATATCTAATTAAGAACTAAATATGACTAATGTATGTAAGCTACTAATATTCTACAGTCTTCACTAGCATGCATTGGTACACCAACCTGGACAATGCATGGTCTTTGAATGTCAATTCAGGGGTAAACAGTTGATCTTCAATAGGTGTCTTATTCATCAGTTCATTAAATAGAGGACTGGGAAATACCATCTAAAAAAGTAAAATCATCTAAGTGTCTGATTGTGATCCCTAAATATCTAATTAAGAACTAAATATGACTAATGTATGTAAGCTACTAATATTCTACAGTCTTCACTAGCATGCATTGGTACACCAACCTGGACAATGCATGGTCTTTGAATGTCAATTCAGGGGTAAACAGTTGATCTTCAATAGGTGTCTTATTCATCAGTTCATTAAATAGAGGACTGGGAAATACCATCTACAAAATAGAAAATCATCTAAGTGTCTCCAATAGGATGTCTCCACAGCCTTATTCTATCAAATAGTTTGCACTTACCATGTGAACATGTCTTTGTATGGTTTTCAAGGTCAGCAGAATTTAAATATGCCAGACATGATCCCATTGGTATACTTCAATTTCAATCTTGGCTTTTTCCCCACTGTCAGTCTTGGAAATCTTCACTGTCAGGCTTCAAATTGTTCCCTTTCAGTCTTTATATTAAGTCATCTCCCTAATGTAAGAAATTATATATAAAGATTTCATACAAGTGTGTGAATCAGTTCTGTACCCCTCTCCCACCCCCCATTTCATAATAAATATCTATCACTAGCTTACTAAGCCTGTGTATGAACCTGTGTTATTTTCTATCAAGTGTGAAGATGAGTCATATTGAGCAGAACAAACCTCTGTGTGACATTGAACCATAGTCATTCTAGAGTATCCCTTTCTGATTATGTACATAAGTAATGTGTAAACAAAGTTATATTTTTAAAAATTTATGCCATATTATGTATTTGTGTACAAATCATGCCAGCAACAGTCCATACATTTCTACTTACCATCTGATGTCCTCTATAAAAACCAGGTGGCAAAGACTCGCTATAGGACCCAATGCCCAGAGCATCACCTATATTATGAGAAATAAATATTATTATAACATTTTATCAATACTAACATGTTTGCACAATTCTCTACTTGTCATTTCCCTAGAGTTCACATCTATTGAAAATACTCCAGTGTAACTTCTATTATTTACCGTCTAAAGTGGCGGTTGATGACGTCTGCTCTGACATCAAGTCCCTCGTCCTGGAATTCCCCCTCTAGAACAGGATCATCCTCCTCATCTCTGAGGAGGTCTCTGTCCACCGGGACGGCCTGCAGCATCCCAGCCCGCTGTGCAATATTATGCAGGACGCTACAGGCTACAACGATCTTAGCCACCTTCTTTGGGTTGTACTGGAGTGCTCCTCCAGAACGGTCCAGGCACCTGAATCTCATCTTCAGGAGCCCGAACATCCTTTCAACCACCGCCCTGGTTCTCTTATGAGCCCTATTGTAGCGCTCCTCAGACACATCAGTTGGGCTACGCAAGGGGGTAATGAGCCAAGGCCGGCTCATGTACCCAGAATCACCTATAAATTTAGAACAGAACATAATTCAAACAGAATACTTAAACTAGTATATTGTTGTATAAATATATTTTTTAAAAACCATAATCCATATTAAAAGTTGTCAGAAACATAAAAAAAAAAAAAAAAATTATATCTAAATCTGTATCTAGCCATTTCATCGAAGACATGCTACATATGCGTATTTCTCCTAAACCAAACCTTGTGTAAAATGCTAACTACATGTTTACATTGCATTCTCTATATGAACACTTAAGGTAAGACATGCTACATATCTGCATTTCAATAAAACTAGACATTAGCAGAAATAGACAATGACAGGGTTAAATTGAATGAGATAATATCTTGCCATTTCATCTAAGACATGCTACATATGCGTATTTCTCCTAAACCAAACCTTGTGTAAAATGCTAACTACATGTTTACATTGCATTCTCTATATGAACACTTAAGGTAAGACATGCTACATATCTGCATTTCAATAAAAATAGACATTAGCAGAAAAATAAAATGACAGGGTTAAATTGCATGAGATAATATATTGCCATTTCATCTAAGACATGCTACATATGCGTATTTCTCCTAAACCAAACCTTGTGTAAAATGCTAACTACATGTTTACATTGCATTCTCTATATGAACACTTAAGGTAAGACATGCTACATATCTGCTTTTCAATAAAAATAGACATTAGCAGAAAAAGACAATGACAGGGTTAAATTGCATGAGATAATATATTGCCATTTCATCTAAGACATGCTACATATGCGTATTTCTCCTAAACCAAACCTTGTGTAAAATGCTAACTACATGTTTACATTGCATTCTCTATATGAACACTTAAGGTAAGACATGCTACATATCTGCTTTTCAATAAAAATAGACATTAGCAGAAAAATACAATGACAGGGTTAAATTGCATGAGATAATATCTTGCCATTTCATCTAAGACATGCTACATATGCGTATTTCTCCTAAACCAAACCTTGTGTAAAATGCTAACTACATGTTTACATTGCATTCTCTATATGAACACTTAAGGTAAGACATGCTACATATCTGCATTTCAATAAAAATAGACATTAGCAGAAAAAGACAATGACAGGGTTAAATTGCATGAGATAATATATTGCCATTTCATCTAAGACATGCTACATATGCGTATTTCTCCTAAAACAAACCTTGTGTAAAATGCTAACTACATGTTTACATTGCATTCTCTATCTGAACACTTAAGGTAAGACATGCTACATATCTGCATTTCAATAAAAATAGACATTAGCGTCGGTAAATAACAAATGGTTAAATTTAATCCTATAGCTGAACATGACGCTAACAGTTAAAAAATACAGGGGCAATTGTCAAAATAATTAACCATGTTGTGCACAAATACTCACCAACGAGATAACCAGGGGGCATTTGTCTTTCCTCAAACTGTCTCCACAGGGACGACAGAGAGAGGATGCGGGCATCATGACAAGCACCTCCAAAATTCGCATACACATGCATAATCCTCATCCGTGCGTCACAAACATACTGCACGTTGAGGCTATGAAAATGTTTGCGATTTCTGAAGGGCAAGTCATCAATTGGAGCACGCAGCGCAATGTGGGTACAATCAATGGCTCCCAAGACATTGGGCAATTGAGCAATATCAAAGAATTCCCGCTTCAGGCGCCTCCAATCACCATCATTCTGTGGGAATCCTATGTATTGCTTACTGATACGTACCATGGCGTTCAGAAAGTTATCAAACACCCCAGAGAATGTACCTTGAGCCAGGCCATGCATGTACAGTTCTCCGGATTGAAAACTCCCGGAGGCCAGGACGTATAGACAGCTTAGCATCTTACTCATGGGGGGAACAGCAGTCCTTATTTGTATACGTGGCTCCAAATGAGGTTTAAGAAGCTCGTAAAGGCCAATGAGCTGTTCGCGATCGAGCCGATACTTATCAAAAACCTCAAAGTCACTCATGTTTTCCAAGGTGGGTCTCACCCTGTAGACACGAGGACCTCGAACCAGACGACCCCTTCGTCTCGGTCTGAGCCGCCGAGGCTGCCTGATTCGACCAACAGCTAGTTCGCCAATAGCACCACCAGCAGCGTCTACCATGTCATCGTCATCCATCTTTCAAAACAGCGTAACAAGGTAAGCACTTGATCTGATGTGGATCACAAGTGATGCATTGGCCATGTTGTTTGGGGGATTTATAGTACAATTAGTCCAATGGTAGTGAGTTTGTAATGATTGCTGATTGTATTCACCTGTTTGTATGTGAGCGGCGCGAATGCTTTCACAGTGGGCGTTTATTTGTTGTTTGCTGAAATGTTAGTTTCAAACAATGATTCTCAATGTGAAAGTGTCAAATATCACACATACAGTGCATGTTTGTAATGTTTGTTCATATGCGTAATCAATATTTCCTAAACGCGATGTTATAGTAACAAGCACACGTCCAGGCTAACATGAATGAAAGTGCATAGTTGTGTATAATGTGCATCGAATGTGATCGATCAATGTTGCTGCAATATTGTTTGTAAATGATAAAGGAACATCTGCCATCTGTAGGATTGTATATATAAGTTATTGCCGAGCTGTCAATATTGTATGCGTCCCTTTAAAATCGCAATAATAATTCAGAACTTCCCGTCTGCCATCTGTAGTATTATATATATAAGTGATTGCCGAGCTGTCAATATTGTACGCGTCCCTTTAAAATCGCAATAATAATTCCGAACTTCCCGTCTGCCATCTGTAGTATTGTATATATAAGTGATTGCCGAGCTGTAATATATTGTACGCGTCCCTTTCAAATCGCAATAATAATTCCGAAATTCCCGTCTGCCATCTGTAGTATTGTATATATAAGTGATTGCCGAGCTGTCAATATTGTATGCGTCCCTTTCAAATGGCACTAATACTGAATAACTTCCGGCTGTCATCTGTAGTATTGTATATATAAGTGATTGCCGAGATGTCAATATTGTATGCGTCCCTTTCAAATGGCACTAATACTGAATAACTTCCGGCTGTCATCTGTAGTATTGTATATATAAGTGATTGCCGAGATGTGAATATTGTACGCGTCCCTTTCAAATTGCACTAATACTGAATAACTTCCGGCTGTCATCTGTAGTATTGTATATATAAGTGATTGCCGAGATGTGAATATTGTACGCGTCCCTTTCAAATCGCACTAATACTGAATAACTTCCGGCTGTCATCTGTAGTATTGTATATATAAGTGATTGCCGAGATGTGAATATTGTACGCGTCCCTTTAAAATCGCAATAATAATTCCGAACTTCCCGTCTGTCATCTGTAGTATTATATATATAAGTGATTTTCGATCTGACGATATTGTATGCGTCCCATAAAAATTGCACGAATACTGAATAACTTCCGGCTGCCATCTGTAGTATTATATATATAATTGATGTGCGATCTGACAATATTTCTGAATTGTCCCATTGAAATCTCCATAATAATGCTGTTCAAAAGTGTGTTTTACGTATATGTTGTATTGTAGTATTGAGTGTTAAAGTTCCTAAAGGGGCGGTACAGTGGTGAATCTGTGATGTGTATGGTTGAATCTTGTAATGACGTCATGATATTATTAACCTGCCTATGTAGTTGTGAAATCCTCATTGTGTTGTTGTATTGTGCTACATTGTTATTGTGTGCTGAATAAAATCTAAATGTGTGCTTTGTGGTTGCGTGATGGGTGATGCGTGTTATGTACATGTACGTATATATTGTGATTGTGTCCCACATATGCTGACTTCTATATAGCGGTCTGGCATTGTTGTTCCTTCCCATAAAGTGACATCTGTAATCTGGTGTAATGATGTTCTTGTTGTAGGTAATTCCTAATGGTTTCTGGTGATGGAATCATGATGTTAAAAGTACAGTAAAATCCATATGTTGTGTTTTGTGATTCCTCGAGAGAATGTAATGTGTTTTTCCCCCATCATTTGAATGCACATGTATGAGTGAATGTTAAAAGTAATGTATGTGCATCCATGAGTGATCATGTGTTAAGCCTATGTAGATATGCAGTTGCTGCAAGCATATGAGTTGAATAACAGAAATGCAATAATAAAGGTAAATGAGAGATGTTTCCCATTGTGTAGTGTTTGTGAATCCAGAAATGTGTATTGAATTTTATTTTAATTGTAAATGTAATTTTATTGAAATAATAATGTGTTACTAGTGATGGGGATTTGTAGTTGATGTAATCTAAAAGTGTTAAAAATATTTATGGTGTGGTGAATATTTAATATTAAAAAACATAAATCCACCATAGGGAAATAGTCATTTCTTGATCTATTTATCATAGCTGGGTCTAACGCATAAAAGCATGTATTTTCTAGCGCTGGTATTTGGAGTTTTTCCGTCTACGCTATTTGCGTGCGTTAGGGAAATGAGGGTTTCGCGTGCACGAGCACGTCTTCCCAATAGAAGTCAATGGAGGCTCCAAAGATTTCTATATTTTTTTTTCTAAGACTGGTTTTCCTCGTAAAGTGAGTGACGTCATGAGCTTGTGTGAAAAAGTAACTAAATCGTGTTCTTTTTGTAATAAATAAATATTTTGTGTATGTAATGTGGTGTATATTGTTTGTATGCATCGATGAGTGTATGTTTGTGATAATGTTATTCGTTAGATGTAGGTATATGAGGGTCTTTTCCCGTATGTCCATGTAAGTCAATGGGAAAATGGATTTGTGTGGATTTTTTTCAAACACCCGAGATCTCGCAACTTTAATCCTTTGTATTTTAAAGAAAAAATAACTATTCCGAAAAATAAAGATAGTGTTGTGTTTGTATGAGTGTAAGTGTACTTTGTGTAATATTTGTTTTGTGATTCGTGGATGTTTTTTTGTGCGGTATATGTTTACTACTGGGTCTGAGGTGGCGGTAGAAAGTTGAGCGTTAGGTGTATTTTGAGTCGCGGTAAATAAACTCTAAATACCGGAGTGCGTAAAAAACCCGCGTTAGGAGCCTCTAACGCTGGTTTTGACGGCTACCGCCGAACTCTAAATCTAGGCCTATGACTTTACTTTTGGTAGGGAGGGGGAATTTTCCCTGTCCATTTTTTATGCTGTAAACGCAGGGATCCATATGAAGCTGTGGAATCAGCTCAGGAGATCTTCTGGTGAAGGTTTGCTCATGTGAACAGGTCAGCTGTTAGCTAATAAGCAGCGGTCATAAAACTACAGCTTCTTAACCTCTCCACCACCTCACAGATGTGATTGTTCTCATGAGGCTAGAGATAACTATGCCCAAGTACTTGTTTAGGTGAGTAGCGGACAAGCAGCATCTGCTGGCCATTCAGTGCAAATGCAGGAGGAGAGGTTTCCAATTTGGGGATAAATATGGGCCTTTGTCTTAGAGAATGATTTATTTCCAATTTTTTATTGACCATGTGACATCAAGAGCATCATTTGAAGGAGGAGTTTATTCACTCACTCTTTTAATTACTATTTACTGTACCTCATATGTTTCACATTATCCTCTTGTTATCTAGAGGGTCATCTGTACCCTCATGAGAGAAAGAGAAAGGAATACCCAAGGTTTATTATATGAATCCTGCTGTTTATAAAGTTAGGAAATACAATTTTCAGATCAACCAATCAACCCTTAATTTGAAAAGAGACTGAATTAAGCATTATTTCCCTCAAATTCAGACTTCAGGTATGTGTACCAGAGAGGTTTAAGAGATTGCTTCCTCTTGCCTTCCATGGAACCATATACAATAGAAGCAACCAAAATATTGTCAATCAGTCTAACAGTGGAATTCTATTATAATCATGAAAATGCTTAAAATAATCTTCTGTTCATTCAACGTATTATAAATTCACATTTTCTGTTTCTTTCCTGTAGTATTTGCATAAAATATTTAATCTTATATTTCAAATTAACAACATTAAGTGTGTAAATGTCTGAAATATGTTGTTTTAAGAACAATGTAATCTTTTCTCTCCAGACCTTTTCATATAATTATTAAACTCTTATCCTAATAGCCTTAAAAACCACTTAAATTCCAGAAGCAAATATTGTAACATTTCTGCATCACTTCTAATCCGTATTATGTTACATATACGGATGGGACAGTCAGTGGCTTTTACCATTATTTCAGTAAATAAAATATCAAAAGTATTTCAATATTCACCTTTAGGTCGGAATATTAGTGAATGCAAATGATTCATGTTTTCTAAACTTAGGCAACTTTTATGTATATATCTGCTCTTTAAAGGGTCATAATAAATATAATAATAATAAGAAGAAGAAATAAACTGCACAGTGTTATTTATGTTTAACCCTCTTTAGCCAATTTAGTGCCAGATTACATGTGGAGCGGTATTTAATGATTCCGCTAGCACACAAACTCCGCTAGAAGTGATCTTTTTGCGTGCGTCGGTTACAGCTTGTATGACAAGTTAAAAAAATACCTGATGGGGGAAAAATGCAGAAATTAGGATATTGCGCATGCGTTAACTTATTTCCCCATAAAAGTCAATGGAGCAAAAAGAGTGAAAGAAACCTAGCACCTTACTAGCATGCAAACCTGATCGCATATTCTTAAGTGCGCTAACCCAACATGAAAATATGAATATTTCACATTCCATTGTTCTTCACATAGCAGTGTTCTATTTATTCATAAAAACATATTACTATATATCTGATGGTATTTTGCTAAAATATATATCTATACCTATATATATATATATATATATATATATATATATAGATATTATTTTTAGGAATACATATATACAGATATACTGTGCAGAACATTGGAATGTGAAATATTTGCAGTAAATACACAGTATAACACTTTATTAAGGGCCAGATTACAAGTGGAACTCTATATATCGCTTTCATGAAAGCAACATTAGAGCTCAATTGTGTAATAACAGCACTCGCTAATGTGTGCTTGTATTACAAGTTAACAGCAATGCAAATGCAAGCTCGTGTTCACATTGCTGGGAAACATTGCGCTCACGAGAGTGCTCTTCCATAGGCTCCAATGGGAGCCTCGTTCTGATGGCGTCAGAGACGGCATCAAAACCTTGCTCAGCAAAGGGGTTATTAGCGCAGCGATGGCAGCATGTTTTTAAATATATATGTATATGACTTTATACATATATATTTATGTGTTAATATTTGTATATACACATATTAACACATAAATATATATGTATATAATCACATAAGAAATAGAATTCCTAAGAACCCAAAAGGGGTTAGTTAAGCTGCACAAAAGTCAGTGCTATAACACTCAATTCTAAAAGAAATATAAATCATAAAAAGCTGCTACAAGCTCAGGGGAAAAACATACACTTATCCCAGAGGCTGGGCTAGGTCTAGGTAAACAGGTAAAGCAAAAGGCGCTTGCGCTAGCGCTATAAAATGATCTATAATATTAATCACACAATCAAAATAATAATAATAAGGATCACTCATAAAGGAAAGAACATATGTGTTATAAAACTTATCAAGTAAAAAATCTTGTCCAACAGTCAATAAATCATAACCGGTAGGTATTCCACTAACAAGAAGTCACCTCAATCCTATGAGGTAAATTGCAGCATCTGTGAGGGTTATACCTCTGGTCTGGCCCAAAGCTGGATATATGGCAGAAGCTGGTTAGGTCTTTCTGGAGTATGGTGTAATGCTTCAAAATGGGAGACCCTGAGTGCCTCTCCGTGTGCCAGATGGTTATGCAAGGCAAAACACAAAAGCAAAAAATAGCATAATACTGTTTTAATAGAAAAAGAGACAGCACATATACCATTCCTACTCACATTTAAAAACCTCAAACATATGAGGTATGTGTAAGCACGCAATGCAAGACAACTGTAAGTATCCAAAATTCCTTCGTATTCCCAGCTTTGGGTTAGTAAACAATGTTCAGTATTAGTAAAACCAAAAAGTCTTAAAAATACCACTGCAGTGTTATTCTGGCTCACAAGAGTGCCCAGGATATTAGTCCCTTATGCGTTTTGAAGGATCAGATCTTCCTTCTTCCTCAGAGGGTTCTGTATTCTGTGAAAGTACATCTGAACAATTTAAAAACCAGACGGCGGCACACCCCTCTCATACCTGCTATGTCCCAATAGGCCCGACTAATGTCACGTACAGCAACGTCATAATATAGTTGACGAGTAATTTCCATGCGACCAATCGGCAGTATAAATAACCAGGGTTGCTAGTAGAGACAGTCTATTGGGATAGAGGCTGACAATATATACAATTTCAGTGATCTACTGTTAAAATTATGTAGAATGAATGAGTTAAAAAACTTAGCATATATGCTTAAAAATGATAATATATCAATACATAAAAGTTACTTGGCTTAAAATCTATTTGAAAAGTCCATGCACTAATCAGGGGAACATCGTAAATAGATTAATAAATTAACCAAGAAGCACATTAGTGTCTGTGTAATATAATATAATATAACTAGACTTTATGTGCAATGATTGTGATTCTACCCTGAACCTAACATATAATGTAAATTAAAAAACAAATATACATAGGACAAATAAATATTTCTTAAATAAATAAATAGAGTTTATCTTCCTAAAATCAAATTTGATCATGGATTGATTGTCTTATAGGTAGTGTCTTCAGAGTGAACACTATAGTTGATTCAAACAGAATTTCTTATATCTATATATAGAAAAATGTGTGGATATGCAGGTCCCCAATTAGTGTCATTTATTCTAATTGGTGGTGTATAGTGTATAGTGGGGTCTCTAATTATCATATCCTATTTGATAAGTGAATATGTATTTATTTGTATACCTCCCTAGTTTATGAGAAAGGCTGCCAAATCGATGTCCTTGTTGAGACCCTTTATTGTATTCAAATGATGAACATAAAAGGTCTCATGTCTCCTGAGGTGGAGCTCTCTGCTAACCCCTTCTGTTTTTGTTTTACATGTTACAAGATTGTACCCCTCAGATAACTTGGATCTTTGTTATGGTATATCTTATAGTGGGCTGACAGACTGTGGGGTTTTTCACCATTTTCAATATTTTTTATGTGTTCCAAAAGACTTTTTTTATAGGGTCTCGCCGTGCGCCCTGTGTATTGTAGTTTACAACTTCATTCTAAAAAGTATACTACATATTCTGTTCTACAGTTAACAAGTGATTTGATATCATAGGTCTTATTTGTTGATGTATAAGTCACTTGTTTAGTAGGCTTGTGTTTATTATAGTGGTATTGACATGCTACATAGTTGAGCCTGTTACATTTAAAAAAAAAAAGCCAATTGAATTGGATTGTAACCAGTTTCCCCATAGTGCTTGTTTTCCTACTTTTTAGTTTATTCTGGGCTATTATGGATTTTAGTTTCCTGTTCTTATTCTATAAATCACCTAAGGTCCTTTTAACTTATATCTGTTAGCATTGCATCCTATATTATATGTAGTAATGAATACTACATTCCCCTGTTTCTTCTTTTTATTTTTCTTGTGTTTGTCCCCTACTTTTAGAAATGTTTTCCTGTCCATTTTTTCACTTTGTTAAATGCTTTTTGTAAGTTATCCTCTTTATACCCCTTGACTAATAATTTATTCTTGAGTATGTTTGATTCTTCTTTAAAGTCAATTTTAGAGCAATTTCATTTTAGTCTTTGAAACTGCCTGTATGGAATATTATTAATCCAATGTGGGTGGTGTCTACTTTCAGCACTCAAATATTTGTTGCTGTCAATGATTTTTTTGTAGAGTCTAGTTAAGATTTTGCTCTCTGAGAACAAGATCAGATCTAAGAATTCAATTTCACTATTGTGGATTGTATCAGTAAAATTTAAATTGAAGTCATTTTGATTAATATAGATCAGAAAGTCTCTCAATTTGTCATCCCCCCTTCCCAGATTACTATAATATTGTCTATGAATCTTTCCCATACTTTTATGCAGTCCTGGAAGGCGTTGTTGTTCCATATATAGATTTCTTCCCAGTATCCCATGTACAGATTGGCATAGTTGGGAGCAGATTTAGTCCCCATTGCAGTGCCACCAATCTGTAAATAGAACTCTTTATTGAATCTAAAATAGTTTATTTCCAGTATAAACATAATTGATTTAATGATAAAGGCCCTCCTGTTTTCTTTAAGGTTTGTAAGTTTATTAATCCAATATCTAATAGCTTCTTGTCCTTTTTGGTGTGGGATATTGGTATACAATGCACTTACATCCAAAGTAATCCACCTATAATTTTCCTTCAATTCTAACTCTGATAATTTCTGTATGATGTGTGGAGTGACTCTAATGTAAGCTCTAAGGGTCTGTACTAATGGTTGAAGGAACGCATCTACATATTCGGAGAGGTGGATCCTATCCCTGAAATTATAGGCCTGCTATGTGGATTCTCCTGATCCTTATGGATCTTAGGCAGGTGGTCAAATGTTGCTATTTTTAAGGTGTCTTGATCTAGAAACTTAAATTCATGATCATTTAAAATCCCCTCATGTCTTGCTGTATCTAACAAACTCTTATATTTCTTTAGGAATAATACTGTTGGGTCCCCATGTATTTTCCTATACATAGTTTCATCTAATAGGAGTCTTTCTGTCTCTTAAATATAATCCTTTCTGTCCTGGACTACAATGCCCCCTCCCTTGTCTGCCTCTCTAATAACGATTTCATCACACTCTTTAATCTGTTTAAGAATCATTTTTTTCTTTCTTAGTGAGATTATAATTTCTAATTTTATAGATTTTACATAGATTGTTTAGACTTTCTTGTACTTACTGTGAAAAAACTGGAATGCAATTTCCTTTCGACTGGGTGGGGAAGAAGGTGGATGCAGGTTTAAATTGAGTAAAAGGATCAAAATTAATTTTACAATCCTGCTCCTGTATTGGGTTCTCATCATTAGTGTTATTTTATATATTATTCCCCTCTATATATTGTTCTAAATTAATGATTACTTCTAAAACCTTTTCATCTAGACTCACTACTTTAATATTATCTAGGTTTTTCAAATGTTCTTTTTTTTTTTAAAATAATTTTTTTGTTGAGGGTCTTTCAAAAACATAACAAAGATATATAATTACATTACATGAGTTACAGTAGCTTTAGCTCAGATGTTTTGAAGTACAAATAGGACATCTTTACACGGTATACAGTACAGAATGGCTATTTGAGATCCTCATTTTATATAGAATATTCGGCTATAGTTAACTTAATATTTTAAACAGTTATTCAGCTCCTTCATAGAAGTTTGAAAAACATTACAATAGGCCTTCAGCATGTGTTCAGTAATATATCTTCTATATTCACATATTCAACTCATATAACATACAATAGGATGGCTCACATCTTTTATAAATCAGAGAAGAAAAACTATAGACGCTGTTTATATATTTAAGTGAAATAGTAGGATCTGATAGGCCCTGTGAGTTGGGAGAGGCCAAGTGTGTATAGATGCTAGTATAGCCTGGGGGTGGAGGGGGAAGGTAGTCAGCGGGTAAGCACCGCTTAAATATTAGGGGTAAAAATATGACTGTAATTCGCAAGTATATAAACTAATGGCTAAGTAAATGGAGCCATCTGAGGGGGGCGGACGGCTCATTTTTTTCCGTAGAGTAATAGAGAAGAGAGTTAGTAGATGCTCTAAAGAGAGGGGTGAGTGAGAGAAGGTAGAGTAAAGAGGATAGGCTGTAGTAATGGGGGAGAAAGGGGTCAAGGTCAGGGAGATACAGCCTAATAACTAGACAAGTAAAAGAGATTTAACAACTAATAGTGGCATAGGGAGGAGGCAGGACAGGACAGTCCCCAATTCAGTAACGATAGATAGTAAATTAACCATAAAGAAGTTGCAAAAAGAGGTGCAGCAGAACACTTAATAACAAAGCTAACATATCATAAGGCACTCAGTGCACACCTTAATCAGCACTTATCCAGAATCAACAACCTCAAATATTTCGTACTCTGGTATAGCACTTCCTTCTTCCCCTCATTAAGTCTATACAGAGTACAGATGACCATTGGTTTAACATTACAGATGGAAGTCTATTAAGACGTTCCTACTCAATGCCATGTTACAATTAAGCATTATGGCATATATCTAATTTAAGCAGTTGAAACCAGAAGTTTATATATATATATATATTTTTTAAAAGCTTTCTCTTTATTAACAATTAGCATAGTGTATATCCTTAAGGAATCTAAGGTCATGCATTCTACCCTTATTCTAACGACTAAGCAAAGGTACAATCTGAGAAAGGCTTAGGAAGAGGACATTAATCGCATGTGCTTGAAAACGTTATCAAAAGCAGTATACCACTTCCAGTAAGATTGCTTCTCTACTCGTTGACGTGTAGGGGGCCTATCCTAAAATATCAGTAAACAATCAATGTCCTCGATGTTACAGCATATGGCCGGGTTCACAGACGGTGGTAGGTGCGAAGGTTAGGGTACAGTTAAAGCTAAGCTCACACTGTTATAGATGGGAGAAGATCATGATAGGGCTTCTTGTAAATCCCTAAAATTAAGTAGGAAAGAGACTGAGTTATATACTCCTGTCATACTGCTACTATTGGCCTGCTGTCTATGTGTAATTGTCAGCCTTTGCAAGTTAACTAAAGTTGTTGTCACACATCTATTGATAGAAATTTGTTAGACCTACAGGGTATAGGAACCATTTGGGAAATGAAAGGAATAGTGAAAGGGGAGTACACAACTAAACTTCGTGAGTAAAACAGTGTACTCACTGCTCCCTACTCTAGATTAGGTCAACCAGGTAATGCTGCGAAACAATAGTGGACATACGTTTCTTAATTCGGACAGTAAGTATTATAGAAATAAATATTCCGGGTAGATATACAAATGCTATAGAAAAAAAAAAATTTAAAAATGGGGGGGCGGAGCTTGGTAGCAACCATGATGGTCGCATAAAACCGGAGCTCCGCACATAGGGTCCTAAAACAGCTATCTGGGGTCGCTTCCAATGTCCATATCACACTATATGGAAAGCTAACTGTGAGCGGAACGCATACTGACAGGAAGGACATCTCTTGCAATCATACACGCTGTTAGGTGAAGCCGCAGAGGGTTTATCACGGGCCGAGGCTGAGAATACTGCAGGCGCCATCTTGCCTATATCGACAACCGGACCGTTACACTTCAGCTGCATAGAGCCCTTCAGTCAACATTACACTAACGCAGCAGTTCGGGTGCCAGAATAGGAGCCAAAATTACCGCAGCAAAGCCTTTACTCGCAGCACTGAGGTGAGACTGGGAAAAAAGAGAAAAACCTTAGCCACATGGGTAGCGAGCATAAGGCGCATAAACTAAAGGGACACCCGGCACTACCGACAGCCTCTGAGATATTACAACCAAATAGTGGAGGCTTACGCTACACCTGATTTACCAAGCAGGTTACATAAATACAAAATAAAGACGTTTGCAGATAGAGAACACCTCTCAAGGGATCACTACCCACAATACCATACCATACCCCCTACTCCATATCATTTACAAGGTGGACACTAACTACAAGGGGTAACTTTAATACAAGTCCTTTTCTCAAATAGAGAGGATATTATATCATCTTATTAAATGGCATCCAGAAGGCCTTCCAAAACTGATAAATTAGCCAAACTGACAGTAAACAAAACGCATACAATGCCTTCCTTTTTTACTACAGATCACTCTCCTACAATTGCTCTGGCTAATAAAAGCAAATCTCCCCCCAGCACACAATCTCACAGATCTGTAACTGATTCAACACCAGGGGAGACTGACACAATCCCTGCCTCTCTCCTATCACATTTTGCATCTAAACAGGAAATCTCAAGAAATTTTCAGAACATGTCTCAGAGAAGAACTCACAGAGCTCAAACAAGAAATTCACACAATGAGCTCTAGAATTGAAATGCTGGAAGCAGACACTGAAGAGATCAGGGAAGATATTACCCGTGTAGAGAATAATACTGCTGTACACCAAGAGAATATAGAGGCATTATTAGACAAAATAGACGACCTAGAAAACAGGAGCAGGAGGAAAAACCTGCGCCTGCGAGGTATCCCTGAGTCTATCCTACCTAGAGACTTTCCAGAATACCTGCAAGCCCTCTTCTCTGCTATTAAAGAAAAATCATACACAGAAGATATTTTATGGGTAAGGGCACACAGTGCCCTTCGGCCTAGACCACCAGACAAGGCTCCACCTAGAGACATTATCATTAGATTTAAAAATTTTCTTGAAAAAGAAATGCTTCTCAACCAATCACGTCGACAACAGCCCGTGAGATTTAGGGGTAATGTTATACAAATTTACCAGGACCTCTCTACAAGAACACTGCAGAGAAGGAAAGAATTTACTCCTCTAACGACACTGCTCCGAAGCAAGAAGATCCCATACAGATGGGGTTTTCCCACACACCTCATAGTTATTCAAGACAATAAAAGACGGATTTGCAACAACCCAGAAGATATGAACGCCTTCAGCAAATATTTGGGCATTGACCACTCAATGGGCTTAACTCCTCTGACAACAGAACAACAGAGAGCCAATAAAAGGTCAAATAACAACCCGGCAAAATGGCAAACCAAGATGCCCAAAACGGATAAAACAATATCAACGGCAAGTACATCCAGGAAGCAACAACCCTCATCTAGAACCAATCCTCCCTCTGAGTCTGAAGAGGATTAGAGACATAACATACACTTTTTGCTCAAATGCTGCCTCTTTGGGCCCAGATACCAAAGCTCACTATTATATTGTATTTTGCTTTATCTTATTTTCCTTTTCTTTGCTGGACATGTGCTGAACTCTGAATATAGGACAGCCACGCCGAGACAGGTATCGTATGTAGCCTTTTAACGTATGTATACCTACTATGAGACTGATAGTCACTACATGAAGAGATACAATGCCCCTGCTTGGGGCTACCAATGACCCCAATATACTTATATTTAAAGTCTTACTCCTGTTTTGGGATAAGCAAGAACTTTATGCTTCCAAAATATAGGACCTTATGATTGTATATCCCCCTTTTGTGTTATATCTCATTTTATGTCTGTTCTCAGACTTAGAGATTTGTTTGACTTTATAGTGTTACAGTTTTGCACTTCACAAAGTGTTAATGATGCATTCATGCATAGTTATATTGTTTGTTTTGAATATATGTATGAAGATAATACATGCTCAGATTATGTTACTATTTGGAAATGTTCTTTACCCTGCAATACAGCCATTGTATGTTTGACATGCTTAGATACTTACAAATATAGCATATTTTTCTACCTAGATAATGCCTTACCATAATTCTAAAGTACCACACTCCTTAGTCCTTTTCTCCCAGAACACCAAGGGTTTTAACTCCCCATGTAAACGATCAAAAGCCCTTTCGGATGTTTCAAAGAGGCAGGCCGATATACTTTTCCTCCAGGAGACCCATTTTAGAAAGGGAAGCACCCCAAAATACTTAGGACAAACATATATACAACACTTCCATAGCACGGGTCCCTCTAAAAAATGCGGGGTTAGCATACTAATGAAGAGAAACATACCCTTTACATTGATTAAACAGGAGTCAGATAGTGAGGGCAGATTTTTAGGTCTGGTGGGCCTTCTGTATGGAAGACCAATTACATTTATCAATTTATACGCCCCTAACAGTAACCCTAAGCCTTTCTTTGTAAAATTGTTCAGCCGTATCCTAGACCTTTCCACCGGTCCTATTTACATAGGGGGGGACTTCAACTTGCACTTTCAGCCCCATTTGGATAGCAATAACCCCCGCCTCACACATAAGACGAAATTTCATGCATATTTTTGGAAACAACTTAAACTACACAAACTATACGACATTTGGAGACTTCAACACCCCAACACCAAGGATTATACATTTTACTCCCACCCCAACAAGTCACACAGCAGAATTGATTATTTCCTTACTGATCAAAAGGGTCTTACATATGTGAAAAAATGCTTAATATCACCTACAGCATGGTCAGACCACTCAGCAGTCTTGTTACATGTTGTGTGGCTGGAACATGCAGATATGCCATTTGTATGGAGGTTAGATGACACCTTGCTCACCAAAGTAGATACAGTTGATGGTTTGAATAAAATTATGGAGGAATATTTCCAGATAAATGTTCCCTCAACTCCTAATCAGTTCGTGGTTTGGGAGGCGCACAAGTGCCTCCTCAGGGGCGAACTTATAGAATTAAAAGCCCAAAAGAGACGGGAACAAAGGGTAGAATATGACAACCTGACTACTAGACTTTCTGAATTAGAGCATTCACATAAACATTCCCCTCTAGATGATAATATCCTGGCCGAAATATCAAAGACTAGGCAAGCTCTAGATGACTTTTTACAAATAGAACACCACAACCTCTCACACAAACTAAACAGTCTCTTTCACTATGAGAACAACAGAGCTGGTAAATTCCTAGCAAGAGATGTGAAGAAGAAAAAACTTAAATCACATATCTATGAATTAAAGCCCCCAAACAAACCACCTTTAACCACTATGCCTGCAATTCTCCAGGCGTTTCACGCCTACTATGAAGAGCTATATAACCTGCCTTCTTCCAATGATTCGCCCGGTTTTGAGAAGATGCTAGGCGAATACACCAAAAACTGCCCTTTACCCAAGCTTACTGAGACCCAATTACAGCAACTTAATTCATCCTTCACTGTCCCTGAAATAAAAAAAGCCATACAAACACTGAAAAATGGGAAAAGCCCAGGGCCAGATGGGTTCTCCACGAAATATTATAAAGTTATTCAAGACACCTTAGCCCCACACTTGGCTACTATTTTTAATGAAATAAATCAGGGGGCAAGGTTCCCACCCTCGATGTTGGAAGCACATGTTGTGGTTTTGCCTAAACCAGGCAAGCCAGCCACGACCCCTTCAAATTTCCGACCCATTTCTCTACTAAACGTAGATGTTAAATTATACACAAAAATTCTTGCCACTCGCTTAAATAACGTACTCCCACACCTTATTCACTTAAATCAGGTAGGATTCACCCCATACAGAGAGGCAAGGGACAACTCCACTAAAATCATTAATCTCATGGAATACGTAAGTAAACAAAACATCCCCACGGTAGTCCTTTCTATGGATGCTGAAAAAGCATTCGACCGCTTGAATTGGTCTTTCCTTAACCACACGCTCCTAAGATTTGGCTTTAACACTGAGTTCCTTACCAAAATATTCGCCCTCTATAATAACCCCACGGCCAAAATTATGTTAAATGATTGTCTATCTGACCCATTCACCATCAGGAACGGCACTCGACAGGGCTGCCCCCTGTCCCCCACATTATTCATTTTAGCAATGGAAGTTTTGGCCACATACATTAGATCCAACCCGAAAATTAAGGGCATAGTCATAGATCATATGGAATATAAGACCTCCCTATATGCAGATGACATCATCCTAACCCTTACAAATTTGGAAACTTCAGTACCTGCACTCATGTCACAGCTACACGAATTTGGAGAGATGTCATATTTCCGAATTAACTACTCCAAGTCAGAATTTATTAATGTAGGAACCCCACAAAACGAGCTACACCATTTGGACATACATCAATTCAAGCAACAACCTGTGGCACTAAAATATCTAGGTGTTTACATCACCCCCCCATCTGCACAAAATTATCCCGTTAAATTTCGAACCCCTTAAAACACATATCATAACCACTCTGACCTCTTGGAAGCAAAAACCCTTGTCCTGGTTAGGTAGAATCAACTCTATAAAAATGATCATCCTCCCCAAAATTTTATACCTCCTCCAGGCAATCCCTCTCCCCATCCCAGATAAGTCATTATATCAGCTACAAAAAATAATAAATTCCTTTATTTGGGGTAATAAACGCCCAAGAATCGCCACCCAAACACTATACCGTAATAAACTGCACGGAGGATTGGGGGTACCAAATCTCCAGTTATACAAACAGGCAACTCACATGGCAAGGATAGTAGACTGGTGTAAGCACATGGCTCATAAGGAATGGGTGACCTTAGAAACTAAACTCAGTGGGACCACACAGCTTGGAGACTGGTGTTGGACTCCAACCACTCAGGCACGCGCTGACCCTGCTCAGCCTATTGACCCACTCACTGTCCAGGAAACATTTTGGTTATGGTATAAAACCCTAAGGTCACAGAAATCTATCTCATCCCCTCAATCACCGCTGTCCCTCCTGACCCACGATACTCAGCTCCCCTCTCAACCCCATACAAGTGCTCAGAATATTTCAATGATACACCAAAGTATGTCTTGGCACAGGGTCTTACAAAACGGAAAGCTTAAAACTAAACTAGAGGTTTTGGACATATTAAACCTTAACCAGCATAACTGGTTGACATACCACCAAGTCTCACATAGCCACCAGACGCATGCCAACAAGAACAACATCTTTAGACCCCTGACACCCTTTGAGTCCATGTGCCATGCACCATTACCAAGCAAAGGCACCATATCCATGTCTTATAAATTACTTATTTCACATCAAGCCATACACCAACCATCATATGTTCAAAAGTGGGAATCAGAATTAGATGAACACATATCACCCAAGATTTGGGATACAATTTTTAGACAGATGAGTTCCTCCGCCTCCTCTTTGCAGATTACCGAAATTAACACTAAACAACTATGCAGATGGCATTACACTCCAGACAGGTTGGGGAAGATGATCCCTTCTTATGATACAAACTGTTGGAGGGGATGC
Source organism: Bombina bombina (assembly GCF_027579735.1). NCBI lineage: Eukaryota > Metazoa > Chordata > Amphibia > Anura > Bombinatoridae > Bombina > Bombina bombina. Next base: position 201,922,130 of record NC_069507.1, on the reverse strand, counting down.
GGAGCCAGGGGCACATTTACACATGTTTGGTGGGCTTGCCCCATTGTAAAGAAATACTGGCTAGACATAGGCAAGGAAATAGAGACAGTTCTGGGCTCCCCTGTCCCCCACACACCGTGGACATTTCGGTTTAATGTCCGTCCCCAGATACGTTGTATATACAGACTCAAACTGTTAACGCTTATGGTAAATACGGCCAAGAGATACATCCCTTATAATTGGAGAAAAAATACATTACCAACACTACAGTTCTGGAGAGACAGAGTAACCACAGCTCTAAAACTAGAACAATACCACTATACCAAAATAGGAAACCTAGGGGAATTCCACGATTTGTGTTTCATTTGGGAGGAATATCTACTCTCGCTTAAAGACCCGAACACCCATCTTATATCCCCCCCCCTTTATAGCACAGACACCTCATTAGCACCTTTTGTACTATCTTGAACACGCCTCATATCCTAACCAGAGAGATACCCTGAGCCCTGACTATTACCTACTAATGATACTAAAACAAAGAATGGATACCTGTTATCGATACCCTCCGAAACAGGACTGCAACCAGTAATAATTTGTGACTACTGGAGCCATACAGCGTAGGGATCTTTTCATGATGTTAATCTAGATTGCCACTGTATGTCTTCTGCATCAGATCCCTTCAAATTGAAATGTCTTTTTATGGCTGTATTTTTTTTTTTTTTTTTTTTTTCATATTTATGTAATTTATTGTTTATAAATTTTTATTGGTTTCTTAAACATGTTAACAGGAATGAGAAAAAGAAAATCAACATTACAGTGCAAATATTACATTCTTCAAAGACCGCTCTTTACAGTTCGTTTATCTTACAAAGTCATGTGATTCCCCTATCCCAATTACAACAATATATATTTTTTTAGGATCTCACCTGCTGACTCAAGTTTCATTGATAAAACTCTAAACGGGTTAAGTGTGTCATCAAAACTCGATCATACCAAAGTAAATGCTGCTGCTGCTGCGCCGTAAATCCCCTTTAGTTTCATGCTTCTCTACCCCAACTGTGCGATAAATGTCTGTGGTGATCCTGCTTACGTGAGGTGCCTAAATTGACCCTAGATACTCTTCCCATAAAAACACCATAGAGTGAAAGTCATCAATGCGATTACTGTGCTGATAGTGATATTTTTCCAATGATAGTACTCTACTGACCTGTTCTCTCCAGTCTTGTACACTGGGAACCTTTGTCTGTTTCCAAAGTCTAGGTATCAGTTGTCTAGCACAATTTAACATAATATATAGTAGCATCGCTCTCAGTTTGCATTTTATTTTAGGTGTCTTATTTAATAAGAGTACAAACGGGCTGCATTCTAAATGGATAGCTATTACCTTTTCTATCTCCGAGTGTAAGTTGATCCAATATGTTTTTATAAAGGGACAGTTCCACCATATGTGGGACATATTTCCCTCTTGCCCACATGCCCTCCAGCATTGAGTGTTAGCACTTGGGTAAATTCTAGACAACCTTTTGGGAGTTAAGTACCATCTGGTGAGTACTTTCAGATTGGTCTCTGTGGCATTCATGGAAGATGGGGCTTTCCCCATTTGCTGAAAAATTGTCTGCCATTCGTTTGGTGTTAAGGACTCTTGCAATTCTCTCTCCCATACCTTAGTGTATGTGGGTAGTTGGGTGGAGTGCATTGTCACTAATAACTTGTATGACTGGGATAACCCTTTTTTCGATGTGCCTGTGGAGTAGCATATTGATTCGAATGTGGTTAATGGCCTTATTAGGTCTCTTTTCTCCCTGTTGTGGTTAATATAATGTGACAGTTGGAAGTATTCATACCAGTTCTGACCTACAAAAATATTTCTGTCCGTCATTTCTTTTCTAGTCAAGAGTTTACCTTTATCTAAGCAAGTATATGTCGGTACACAGCAGTGAATGTTCGTGGTTTCTTCCGTTATTTTGTAGTGTCCTAATGGGGAATCAGTGTTTGCCAGTAGAGGAGTTAATGGGCCTGGGATAGATGAAATGTCTTTTTTATTTTTTAATATTGTGTCCCATACATCAAAGGTTTCTGCTACTATGGTTGGAGGTGAGCTACAAAGTCTCCTACGCGATTTATTGAGCCAACACTGGCTCCCTAGGCTGGCCACCTCGGTCAGATTGTGTTCTAACTTTACCCATTCCTTATTGTCTGAATGTTTACACCAATCTATAATTCTGGTTAGCATGGTCGCCTGTTTGTAATAAAGAAGGTTGGGAACTCCCAGGCCTCCTGTATATCTATCCCTGTATAAAATTTTCTTTGAAACTCTCGGCATTTTGTTCTGCCAGACAAATGAGTTTACATTAGCCTGGAGCCTATTCAAGTATGTTTTGGGTAATGTGATGGGTACCGTTTGAAAGATATATAGTATTCTTGGTAAGAATGACATCTTAAAGGCCTGTATCCTACCGAGCAAGGACAGGCATTTAGTTTTCCATCTATTAATCTCTACTTGTAGTTCTTTTAGCAGTTTCTCGTAGTTTAATGTGTAAAGTTCCTCCTTTGTTCTTGCTATTTGCGTACCCAGGTATGTTAGGGAATGTTTTTGGATAGAGAAGTGTAATTGGCTGCTAATATGTTGAAGGAGTGTATCAGATACTGCCACTCCTAATACCTCTGATTTAGTTCTGTTAATTTTGAAATAGGAATGGGAGCTAAATAGATCAAATTCCAATTGTAATGCTTTTAAAGATGATAGCGGATTGGTCAATGTCAATAAGATGTCGTCTGCATAGAGCGACAGTTTGTAGTCCACATTTTGGATCTTAAGGCCCTCTATTGCAGGGTTCTGGCGTATTTTGGAGGCCAAAACCTCCATAGCTAATACAAATAGCAAGGGGGATAGTGGGCATCCCTGCCTGGTGCCGTTTCTAATATTTATGCTGTTTGATAGGGAATCATTTAATCTAACCTTAGCTGTGGGATTATCATATAATGCAAGAATCTTATTAAGCATGTGTGGCCCTATTCCAAATTTAATGAGAGTTTGCTGTAGAAATGCCCAATTCAGCCTATCAAAGGCTTTCTCAGCGTCAATCCCTAGGAAAATCGCAGGTATCTTCTCTCTATGAACATAGTCCATGAGATCTATTGTTTTCACCGTATTATCCCTTGCCTCGCGGCGCGGGACGAACCCAGCTTGGTTTAAGTGCACCAAGCCAGGTAGGAATCTGTTTAATCTCGCGGCTAGCACCTTCGCAAATATTTTTATGTCTACATTTAGTAGTGATATAGGCCTATAATTTGATGGGTAGGTCGCTGGTTTCCCAGGTTTAGGGAGTACCGTAATATGTGCTTCTAGCATATTAGGTGGGAATGTGGTATCCTTGGATATTTGATTAAAAATCTTCTGCAGGTGGGGTAGTAGAATCGGGGAGAATGTTTTATAATACTGTGCTGTGTAGCCATCTGGGCCTGGACTCTTTCCCATGTTTAAACTTTTGATGGCTGATAATATCTCTCCTGACGATATTGGGTTTTCTAAATCCTCTTTTTGCTCTGCTGATAATTGGGGAAGTTTACAGTTCTCTAAATAGGATAGCATATCAGGTAGTGTAGTATTATGTGTTTCTTCCCTGTCAATATTGTATAATTTCGAGTAATAGGATTCGAATTGGGCTAAAATATCTGGTGTAGTTTTTACCTTTTGTTTATTGGGTGTATTGATGTCATGAATATATGTTTTATATTTTTTGAGTTTTAGTGCCCTCGCCAGTAATTTCCCACTCCTATTGCTTTCATAGTGATATCTCTGCTTAATTTTTAATGTCATTAGGTTGTGTTCTTTATTTAATAGGTCTTTCAGGGCATCTCTAGCTTTTTGTAGTTCCCCTAGTACCTGTACGTTTTGTGGATCTTGTTTATGTTTATATTCTACGTTAGACAATGTGTTTGTGAGGTCATTATAGTGTTGTCTGGAAGTTTTCTTCATGTGCGATTTAAATTTGATGAATTCGCCCCTCATATAACATTTATGTGCTTCCCACACCATGAATGGATTGCTATCTTCCCGGTTGTTTATTGTGAAGTACTCTTTCAATGAACTAGTAAATTTCTCGGCGTATAGGGGAGTATTTAGTAAGGAATCATCTAGTTTCCAAGTGAAGGGTTGGGTTGGTGTATTTGGCCATTTAAGTCGTGTAATCACCGCAGAGTGGTCTGACCATGTCGTGTGAGAGATCTTTGAGTGACATATAGTCGTTAGGCCTGCTTGGTTAGTCAAAATGTAGTCTATTCGACTGTAGGTGTGATGTGGTAGTGAGAAGAAAGTATAGTCTTTTTTAGAGGGATTTACAAACCTCCATACATCATATAAGTTATAGTCTCTCATCAGTTTCCCTAGGTATCTAGTCGCCTGTGTCGTGGGTCTGTTTATTTTGTGTGAACTATCAATATGTGGGTCTATTGTGGTATTAAGATCCCCACCTATGAAGGTAACCCCCCTGGAGAAATCTATTATTTTATTGAATATCTTTTTGAGGAATGGGAGTTGGCGTACGTTTGGTGCATATATATTTATCAGAGTCACTGGGCTGCCGAATAGAAGCCCGAAGACCCCTAGAAACCTACCCTCATTGTCCGAGGTGGTCTGAATGTGCTTGAAGGGGATATCTTTATGTATCAGAATACTAACTCCACATTTCTTAGTTTCTGCAGAGCTATGAAAGTGTTGGGAATAGCGTGACCCAAAGTATCTAGGTTCACTCTTTTTTCTAAAATGGGTCTCTTGGAGAAAAACAATGTCCCCTTTCTTTCTGTACAGATCTAATAGTGCTATTGATCTCTTCTGTGGGGAATTTAAGCCCTTTGCATTTTGAGATATTATGGTAATCGGTTTACTCATTTTATCCATCTCTAATTGTGGGTTGTGCTAGGGTAGTTGTTTGTGTTGTGGCCCTTGGGAGTAGTTTTATGTTCTGAGTGTAAGCAGCGGCGCAGCAGTTATTCTACAAGTTAGAATCAAAGAACAGCAAAAAAAAAAAAAAAAGAGAGGGAGAAAAACAAAAACAAAAAGATGACACCAAAAATAAGAAGAAAGAACAACTTCAAAAATGAAAATAAAACAATAAAACAATAACACAGTAATTATAACCTCTCTCGTTCTGTGTGTATTGCAAAAATAAAGTAGATGCAATCAACACTTTACTGAAAGATGTTATATAAAGGCCTATTGTATTACTTATATATCTAGTACTAGATCTTATAGTCAACTGTTATTAATCGTAGAGGTGTAAACCAACAGTATGAAAATATCATGAACAGCATACATTGTTATTAAACATGGTCCTGGAACCAACAGTGCAAGATTAAATAGAACATAATTTTAATGTTGAAATCTATAACTGTTAGGAGTAGGCGAGATAGTCCTCTCCTATTGTAACTAATAGCTGAACTAGAGAGTTCGTCGCCAGTTAAAGTCTAAAGTCTATATATATATAATTTTACCCATCTGGACGTATACTGGCGCCTTTATCCTTCTTCTGTTACGTGAGCTCTTGGAGTTTGGGCTATTCTCTTTGTTTGTGGTGGCTGGGTTCTTGTAGATGGGTTGGTCTCAGTGGTGTAAGAGTCTGTTTGCCCCTTGCTACTTTCCTTAGGCCGTTTTTTACGTTGTGGTTGTGGTTGTAGATCTTCATTCTCTGGGACGGTAGGGGGATCCAGATCTAAAGCAGCACAGAAGTCTGGTATCTCCGAGATCTTAGTGCAGGAAAGTTTTCTATTTCCATGGAGGACATAAAGGTGGAAAGGGAAGCCCCATCTATATAATATCTTCTTGCTTCGCAACATGGCTGTTAATGGTGCTAACTCCTTCCGTCTTTGCAGTGTGCGTTGCGATAGATCTGTATAAAATTGAAGAACTGTGCCCCTGAATTTAACAGGCTGGTTTCTGCGGGACAGGTTGAGGAGTTCCTCTTTTTCCATAAACTGCTTAAACTTTATTATTATGTCTCTAGGCGGGGCTTTATCTGGTGGTCTGGGCCTTAGGGCCCTGTGTGCTCTGTCCCAATTTATTTCCCTGGTTGACGTTTCACCTCTCAAGTGGGCAAATAGTGCTGGGAGGTAGGTAGGTAAATCCTTCGGTAATACCGATTCGGGTATACCTCTGATGCGAAGATTTTTTCTACGTCCTCTGTTTTCTAGGTCTTCTATTTTGTCGTGAAGAACCTCTATCAGATCTGCTTGTGTAGTGGTGGTTTCTTGTATTTGATTTACTTCTTCCTGGATATTGTTTGTATAATCTTCCAGGGTGTCAACCCTAAACCCAATAGTATGCATTTCTTGTTTAAGTTCCGCCATCTCTTCTCTCATACATGTCCTTACTATCTCCGCTATGTCTTGCTTAGAGGCCAGAGATGAAAGTACAGAGGATGGGATTTGTGTAAGGGTATCTGGGGCTTTTTGGGGTCTGTTAGGCGATGGTGAGATGGGCTGCAGTTCCTCATCTTGTTCGTGTACAGTAGAGGTAGAGTGCTGGCTTGCAGAGTTAAAGAAAGATTCCACGCTAGGGCTCTTTATATGCGTGTGTTTTGCGGCTTTCATTGGTTTCAGTAGCCTCTTAGACGTCATTTTAGGCCTTGTCTTTGCAAATGGGATAACGTACAGTTTGTTGTTTTTTGTACAAATGTCTCTACAAAATGATATAATATAACTTGCCCTATACCTCCAAGCTGTTGTTTGGTAATATGCCCCTGCCCCAGATATATCTGTAACTGGTGCTAGAGTGTATCACCAGATTGTGGGCTTATTCCCAGAGGTTTCACTTCTCACTCTAGGGTATTGTATGTGATTCTTTTGCGAATGTACTTGGGAGGTGCAATAGCCCCCTTTTTTCTTATTTTGTTCTATTGCTGTTACTGTCTATGTGGCGTCTGCTGTGCAGCTCCTGTCACTGTGATCTCTCTACATGCAATTGCCTTATTCTAGCTGCGTCACAACTTTTAGGCCTTGTCTCCGTCTCTATCCCCTCTAAGTATTTATGCAAGGAGACCACTTCTATTGCCCTGATCACAGTGGTTATTAGATGCGATTGAGGCTTCTACCCCCTTTAGTTAGTTTGTCTGAGTCCTGTGGTGAGGCTTTCATTTACCCCCCTCAGCAATACACTGTTCCGGCAAACTGTAAATGCGCCACTAAGTTGGTGGCGGGCCGCCCGTTTTCGCGGCGCTTTTATTTCTCACCCGATGTGTCCGGTTCAGCTTCTAGCCCCTCCGATACTCAGAGTTGAATACCGGCGGTATTAGGATGCTCTCTGCTGCTGGGGACTGCTCCTCTCTCCGGATACCTCCAAAGTCAGTACCGCACAGTACACTGGAGTGCCGGTGATCTGCTATTCTCCCAGCCCTTAAGCCTTGTATTTCCAAGAAGCTCCGATGTGAGCCAGTGTCCCACAGTTGTTGCCTGTTGATTTCAGCTGATAGAAGTGTACGTTTATATGCTCTATTTACATTTTTATGTTTGTTGGCTTACGGAGCTCTGGAGTTATGCTGCCATCTTAGCAGCGGCCAGCTCCGCCCCTCATGGCTGTATTTTTTTTTCATAATGATATGTAACATGTGCAATGTTTTACTGTTTCAATAAAATTGTTTAAAAAAAAAAAAAAAATGAGTTAGTGCAGAACTAAAATTAAGCTGTAAGAATCAAAGTATAACAGCAACGTATATACCATTTGTTTAAATAAATCAAATAAATCATCATAGTGAGGAGCTATTACATAGGGGCTATATAGTCCACTAGTAAATGTTCAACCTGCAGGGGAGAAAGAAGACAGTCTAAAAAGTGTAGTACACATTACAAAAAAAGGATACATGAAGCAGATGGTTGACTTTCTGGATAAGGATATAGGTGTGTTTCAGGGTTGCACAGGATGCCGTGGTGCATCATTACAAAATTGGTTATTTAAGGGTCCTGTTGGCTGGTGTTGCGCCTCTTAGATGCAGGAGACAAGCGTCTCGGCTTTGGAGCCCATTCAGAGGCGGCCGCTCTTAGAGAAGCAGAGTTTGAGGGCAAAGATGCTTGAGTGGTGGTCTCTCTCAGGAAGGGTACTGTATCCTGCTGAACAGAAGGCTCAGTAGAAGAGTTCTGAAGCAATTTCAGCTTACTTAGTAACTCCATTCCTTGTTGCAAGTTAGATATGGTGTAGGTTAAGTCCTCATGTTGGAAGAAAAGTTTCACTGGAAACCCCCACCTGTATTTAATTGAATGCTTGCGTAGACACTGGGTTATAGGTTGAAAAGACCTTCTCTTAGCTAATGTATGGGTTGACAGGTCTTGGAAGAATAGTATCTCTTTATAGGGATCTGGTAGGTGTTTATTAGCGAAGGCTGCCTTCAGTAGTTTCTCCTTATAGGTGAAATAGTGGAGTCTGACGATAACATCCCTTGGCTGAGCTTGGTTGGAATTCCTGGGCCTGATTGCTCTGTGTGCTCTGTCTATTTTAGCTTCAGGATCTTGAGGATTGCTTAATAGGATCCCGAATAAATCTGAGAGGTATGTAGGAAGGTCTGCAGGAGCTATACTTTCAGGTATTCCCCTGAGTCTCACATTGTTGCGGCGAGACCTATCTTCAAGATCGGCTAGTTTCATCTCAAGGTTGGAGATCAACTCTGCAAGTGTTTGGGAGTAGGAGAGGAGGTTGGAGTGATCTGTTAGTAGGTCTTCATGCTTTTGCTCCAGATTATCGGTTCTCTCGCCTAGTGTGGAGATTTCTCTTTTGAGATCCGCAACCGAGGTTCTAATCTCTTGTTTCAGGGAAGAATGGTGTGAGTCCATTTTAGCAGAGAGGGAGTTAATGAGGGCTCTGGGAGAGGTATCTTCAGAACTACAGGCCACATTCTTACCCAAAGCGCGTGTTCCCTCTTCTCTTTGCTCAGATGGAGAGTCTCTGGAATCTTCGTCTGATAGATCTCTGTCTGTCAAAAAATTTCTTTTAAAGTGGTCAGCAACAGTCCTTTTAGGGCCTTCGTTATGTTTGTTATTATTTTTTTTCCTGTTTGAGTGAGACATCTTCCCCTACTACTATCTCTCAAGCCGTCTTCTGCGTGACAAAAAATCTATACAATCACGCTTCTTATAGTATAAATGTGTTGGGGCGAGGTCCTATTTCCAGTGTGATACCTTAGTCACTCAGTCTGGGGTGGGGGTCCACCCAGAGAAGAAAAAGAGAAGACATTACTGTGAATATATATTATATATTTGCCTATGCACCACTTCTCGGGGAGGCTGCCCTCACAGGGCGATCACGGGAAAGGTACAGTGGATATGACCCGCTGCCACATAGGACAGGTGGAAAGGGAGGAGAAGGGTGCTCTACCAGTGGTCTTCGGCCATGTCAGAGTATTTGTGCTATATTGTAAAACCCTGCACAGAGTAACAGGTGGGTGCTTGTTTGCTGGTTTGTAGAAGAATGCAGTTTTTAATGCAGTAGTAAGTGAGAAGCTATAAGTCATTTTTATTAAACTTCAATAAAACCGATGTAGCTGTGGCAAAAAGACTTCTACTGTATAGGTGGGGTTCTTCTAATATCAGAAGGGTTATATAGTTAAGTGCTTGCTTGTCAATTACCTAGAATATATAGTTACCAGCAGCACAGCAATTGGTGATATGATTCACTATAAGTAATAAAGTCAGTAGAAGTACATTACAGTTGCCGATAGCCTGTGCCTTTCAGTGGGGATCTATAAAAGCAGAGATTTATCACATAAGTCTGAAGATGACTTTCAACGGTTCAGGCAGAGACCCAATTTTCCACCTATTATAGGAGAGGAGTAAGACCTCACAAATCTTTGCAGTGAAAGGCTGTGCAACTGTTAATTCTGCACAACTTAAGTCCAGTGTAATATAGTCTATGGTAATGAGGGTAAATAAAACAGAAGAACAGCTAAATTGTTTCTTACCCTCCTCTTAGGCTGACTGCTGATTACCGTCACAAACGTAGAGTTCTTCGCGCCCAGCAGTAAGTCTCCATACTAGGCCACAATATGGCGAATGTTCGCGCCAAAACAGATGGGGAAGTGTTGTGGCCTCGTCTACCACTCACTAAAGGACCTCTGCAAGCTCCGGCAGGTACAGGGCTGGGACCGGACTGATCCCTAAGTCGTTATGCTCCCCAGGTGGAAAGGCAGTTCACAGGGAGAAGTCTCTCTGCAGGTTGAGTATCCCTGCGTTGCTGGAATCTAACATGCGGTGCTATGCTACTGCACCGGAGCGGAGCCCCGACCCTCCGGGCAGTATTGGTAAGAGTGCAGGAAGTTGGGTGGAATTAGGACTGGAGTTGGATAAAGTTGAGACCGGGGAGATATAGCAGACTAAGCTCAGTGAGCCTTTACCTCCACCACTTGTAAGGCAGCACCGCCGCTCCTGAACCGGGTCTGTAGAATGCCCGCTTGCTGTTACAGCTTCTTAGTGTTAGGGTAGCGCAAGTAACACTTGCCTCAGGTATGCCTACAATCCGAAGGTGTCCTGAAGTAGTATAATTTAGGCAATATGAAGTAAAATAGGCACTTTATTTAGGCAAAAGTAAAGTTAGTAAGGGAGAGCTCCCTCAGTATGCGTCTCTCTAGTTAGCTGGATAGCTCCGCCCCCCAAATGTTCTTTTTTAATATTTTTATATTTACTGGGAACACACAGTTCCCATAGACCACAATTTAAAGGCACTTTTCAGTGCCAGTTTTTTTCTAAAACCCCACTCCCACCAACCTTAGACCCCAAAAACTGCCTAGTGCAGTTGTTATTATTATTATTTTTTTAAAAAAGCATATTTTTTTAAATAAAAAATTATAATGCCCTTGTCATGAATACCTCATGATTTAGCTGCCAAGAGGTTAAGTCTTTTTAGCTAAAAACAGTTGTTTATTTTTTAAGAAGGACTGTGTGCTGTGTTAGGTAAGCATATGATTTCCATTTGATGTGCCAGAACCCCTAATAAATAGTTTCTAAGTCCCATTTGACTTAACGTTATCTTATAGGCATTGGTGCATTCAGCCAGTAAAAGTGTCGGCTCTAGAGACACACAGCAGTGCTTCTTCCCAGAAACCGATAAAGTCAATAAAGGGACATGGATACAAAGTAGATATGTGTTTAAAACATGTTATGACATTAGATGAAGAGAAAAATTGCAACCATGTTATATTTGGTATCAAACTGATTCTCACAATGTAAATAAGAGATTACCTTTCTGTCTATATGAAAATCAATGTTTCTAGCAGAAATTATAATGTGTTCTCTGATTTCAGGCAAAGACTTAGAGTTTATTGACTGTCATAAATGATAGGGGGCTTCCCAGCCCCTGCAAAGAGGGTGAGGTCAGGCAACCAGATCTATTGAAAAAAATGTATAAGGGTCTTGTGTTTTAACACTGAAATTGTCATTCTTACAAGGGAAGCTGCTACTAACGGTGTAAGGACCCATTGCTTCATGTCATCTCTCTGGCACAGATATTAAGACTAGTAAAGTATAAAATCTGTTATTTGTCCATTTAATTTTAATACTATTTGCTTGTGTGTAATTATACTTTTTATTAATAATGCATTCTGCATAATATGTTTGGCATAATAAATAATTAATTTATTAAGCTTTGGCCTTTGTCTAATATTTGAACCATGTTACTGAAAGAGACTGGTAGTAGTAAGACTGTATAGTAGGTTATTTTTCTGCAAAATTGTATTCAGAGAGTTAATGTGTAATTCTGTTTTTTTTTTTTTTCTTAGGATTTTCCTTTAATAAATCATAAGTGGTGGCAGCTATCATTTTTAGTTTTGTGTGGGTGGAATTAAAGGGGAGTTTTGAGCATTTTGTGCAGACTAGATAGAGTGTTAACCCTTGCACACACTGAGCTTAGTCACAGGCTTGCCTGAAGGGGTTAGACTGTGACTGAGTAGTGACAGTAGAGAGGGTCTGATAATCCTTTTTGTGCCAAACAAGTGACTGGCACTGGGTTGGTTAACCTTGGTCGTCACAGCCCTCTATTTTGAGGGCATTTGGGGCACTTTTAGAAAATTAACCAGATATTGGATCTCTGTATAATTTTCAGAGCACTAATTGCTACCGCAAGCTCACGGTAGCAATAACCAGCCACTTGTAATGGCTGATTAATTATCGCGAGCCCACAAATAAGCAAAATTAGTGCTCCACTTGTAATCTAACCCTTAATATGAATATTGCATAAATATGCCTTAACATGTTTTGAGCTACTTGACTGCAAAAAGGCTTCAATGCAGTTATATATATATATATATATATATATATATATATATATATATATATATATATATATATATATGTATACCTATGTATTTGTGTTTATATATGTATAAATATCTGTAAATACACATATACACATATAAATACATATTTACTCATAGATAAACATATATATATATATATATATATATATATATATATATATATATATATATATATACAAGAAGACAACAGTATTGTCTTGAGTGAAGCCGATAAAGGGGGTGCTGTGGTTCTACTGAATTATAGAGACTATAGAGAGGAGGTGATGCGCCAACTTGGTGACCTGACTACATACAGAAGACTGCAAGGGGATCCGATGTTACAATTCAAGAAACGGGTAGACGAACTAACCAGTGACCTACTTACAAGTAACTGTATCGATAAAAAACTACGAGAATACATGGCCACGGATTTTCCTAGAACACCTGTATTGTACATGCTCCCCAAGGTGCACAAAAGCCTGGAGAAACCACCTGGTCAACCCATAGTCTCTGCCATCAATTCAGTCCTACAACCCATAGCAAACTATTTGGATAAGATCTTACAACCTTTGGTACGCAACACGGAATCATTCCTTCTAGACTCCACAAGTATTCTACTCCAACAACCAGAGGTAGATGAAAATCTTATACTAGTCACATCTCTATATACGGTGATTCCTCATGATGAAGGAATAAGGGCGGTGAAAACCCACCTACAGGAACATCCATATATAGGACCAAATATTGATGCCTTGATTGAGCATCTTAAAGTCTGCCTGGAACTCAACTACTTTCGTTTTGAAAGAGATTTCTACCTCCAAATTGCAGGAAGAGCCATGGGGTCCAATGTGGCCCCATGTTACGCAAATCTATTTATGGCAGAGTTGGAAACAAAGAGAACAAATCTCTTCAGGGACGCAAGAATAACCTTATTTCGCAGATACATAGATGATCTGTTTTTTCTATGGCACGGATCAGAGGTGGATTTATTACACTGGACCAAGGAACTAAATATAGTACACCCTACTGTAAAATTCAAACTAACATATAACAAGAACACAGTGGATTTCTTGGATCTACGGATTTACAAGCATGAAGGAAAAATTTGCACAACATTCTATTCTAAAAGTACAGACAAGAACTCGATACTCCATGCGACCAGCTGCCACCCACCAAGCCTAAAAAAAACACTGCCAGTATCACAGTTCAAAAGAACTATAAGGAACAATACAGATCCACAGCTCAGAATCAAACAACTGATGGAAATGGAAGAAAAATTCAGATTGAGGGGTTATCAAAAAGGCCTACTAAAAGAATGCAAAGACAAAGTTTCCCATCTGACCCAACAAGAGGCACTAAAAACCAAAGAATACACTAAAGAAGAAGAAAAAATGACCTTTATCACTACATTCACATTAGGCAAAAATGACTTTGTACAGGAATTAAGAAATAACTGGTCATTATTGTCATCAGATAAAGATCTACCATTCCAAACCATGGATCCTCCTAGAGTGGGATATCGGAAAGCGCATTCCCTAAGAGACAAACTGATAAAAACGAATCCTAGGAGTTGCTACATAAAAAATACTTGGTTGCAGAATAAACCAGGCTGCTATAGATGTTTAAGCTGCACAACCTGTAATGGCTTAACAACAGGCAGCACATTTAACCATCCATATAGGACAAAGAAATTTCCTATTAAATTCAGAGTAACCTGCACCACTAAATATATCATCTATCTTTTGCATTGTATCTGTGACCTTTTTTACGTCGGGAAGACGGTAGATGATCTCAGAACCAGAATGGCCAATCACCGGTCTGCAATTAAAAAAGCCATAGAAACCGGGGATTCAGACCAGCCGGTTGCAAGACATTTTGAACAGGCCAGACATACCATTAAAGATTTGAAATATGTCATAATTGACCATATACCGCCATTAACATGGGGAGGAGATAGACCCAAACTACTGCTTCAACGGGAATCAAGATGGATCCACACCTTGGGTACAATGACCCCCCAAGGACTCAATATTAACTTGGATTGGCACTGCTTCTTGTGAACCACGACTGATCTATGCCATTGTGGAACTTTGTGATGTATGACCAAGGATAACAGTGCTTTTCTTCTTTTAACAGGAGTTTTTTTCTTGGAGTTTTTTTCTTGGATTTTACTTGGATTTCTTCCTTGGATTAATATCATGCTTATGGATTAATTTTTATTATTTCTTTTCTGATTATTATTTTTTCTATTGGATTAAATCTTTTTATTAGATTATTATTTTTTACAGTGGATCTATACTTTTACATTGGACAAATTTTTCTTTTGGACTTAAATTTTTTCTTGGTTAAGTTCACTTTGGATCAATTTGTTTGGGATTGAATTTTGCCTGGATCATTTTTTGATTATTTTTTTTCTAGGTCAATTTTTAGTATCCAGAAATTACCCATATATTTTGTATAGTCTATTTTTGTATGATCAATTTATTCCCTGTATTTTTAGGTTCTAGAATAATTCATCAATTTTTCCCAAAAAACCTATATATGTATTCTTTGCATTCTAGAATATTTATATAGAATTATGAATTTTCCTATATATGCTTATCTCAATACTAAGGTATGCTCCTATTTACTAGTACTGCCACCTGCTGTTCTATTAACCGTTATAAGTGCCTATGAGTAACACTATGCGAATCAGGTTTAAATTATACCTTTTTGAAAGTGTATTTCTTGAGTTAGCCTGTGCATATTAGCCCGATTATTGCACTTACATTTGCGATATACACTGCGCTATAATTGCTATAGCATTTAAGTCAGGTTGAGAGTCTGCATAAATGTAATGTGTTATACCATATACCCTGTTGCTATGCCATATTGTTTGCATTCACTTGTAGACGCTGCCGCACACGCATCTGGTTGCTATGACTAAGGAAGTTGCGTAGCGCAACCACACAGGGGGAGGAGTTACTTTCGGACGCTGTCGGCAGCGCCACGCTCACACTATTCAATGTCTGTATATAGGAATGGGTAAGTTTGTTCACTGTTGGTGTTTTGTTTATTTGAGAAAGGGGGAGACCCTGAAACGTTATATATTATTAAATATTCTATATCAAGACCCAGTGAGTGCCGTTCAATTCTTGCTATCTATCTATCTATCTATCTGTCTATCTATCTATCTATCTATCTATCTATCTATACATACATACAGTATATATATATATATATATATATATATATATATATATATATATGTATACATATTTAGACATGCATATGTATGTATCTCTATGGTAAAGCCCTTTGCCTGCCTTTTTTTCTAACACCTGATACCTCATATCTTTGAGCCCTTATAACTTTTTTGTGCAATAATTTTTTTAAATATTTTTTATTAGTTACTGTTATTATGAGTGCAACTCTACTTTTTAATGTATTTTCAATGTGTTTTGCAACACTTTTCTGTTTCACGAAACAGTTAACCAAAGCTCAGAGGACGAGCTAACCTGGCGAGCATTAACTTCAATTGCGCTGAAGCGATCACATTTACTTTCAACTTGTATCACAAGTGCTACACAAGACGCGCTCAAACAGACACGACAAACCCTTTTTTGCTTGTATGTAATTTTTAGCACGCCACACGTAATCTGTCCCTTATTGTTGAACCTGTATGAGCTTGAATATGTGATTAATTAACCATTTAGCAGGATTTAACAAGTATGACAAAAAGTTATAAACTGATAACAAAATAGGGGACCTTAATTGTAATTACTATGTCCATTTAATGGCAATACCTTGTCCATGTTGTTTAGGGCCGGATTCCCTAAAGCACTCTGCTCAGGTGAAATTCTAAAAAAAGATCCATCAGTTAGCGCTGCGGAGTCTGTTAGTGCTCTACAAATAACCAATAATAATAATCAGTGCTGTGAGGTCTATAAGATGATCCTGTAAAGGCAAACTTTACCTTGATAGCTGTGCATCTTGCTAAGGAGACATACATAAATGACAGTATACTGCTCAAGAAAATTAAAAGTAAAAAAAATCTTAATGAATGTACTATGTGAGAATAGTAATTTAAAGTACGCATTAAAATCATATTAATAATAAGCATTGAATTATTTACTAAAAATACATAGTAAAATGTAAATTTACATTACACATTACACAAATCCTATATAATGTACACAGTAAAAATTTTTATTTTTTTAACATGCAATCTAATTTCAAAAAATGAAGTTAAAATTGTACCAAAAAGTACAAAAAGAGTCGTGCAGACTTGATAATGGGCATGTCTGAAGTTTTTATGCAGGTCTTATTCTATTCTCTAAGCATGTTAAGCCTCTAGGTCTCGCCACTTTATCTTTCAAAATGAAAGCTGGTGGTGAGTCCCCCCCCCCCAAAAAAAAAAAAAATATACAATGTACCGATTGTATGAATAGAAAAATAAGTTGGAAACTAGAAGTGAATGGAAGGTAAATTATGCTGAAAACAGAGTAATCTGATTTGTATGTGCTCAAAAAAATGTTGCTATCAGTACCAGGTGCTCCCTGTTACATACAGTCTCCCCTGCGAGATTCTGCATTCCACAGAGATTCATCAATTTCTGAGAAGCAGCTCACCATTTGCTTCTAGGTTCACCCCCCTTTCACTTTTGCATCTAACATGCAAACCATTTATTTTATTTCTTAGGTATTTACACATAGCTGATTGCAGGCCACACTACTATATATTCTCACTCTTTCACATATTATATATCTATGGACATTCTGTTAGTCTGTAGTATGTCAGATTGTTTCCTAAATATTGATATCCATACCACTGCATATTCATGCTTATGATTCTATATATTATTGTGTTGTCCAATTAGATAATACTATATAGATTTTTCATTATCTGTTTTTATATATTATATAATTAATGTATCAATTCCTTTGTTCCAAATATTTTGCAAAACAATATTTTTTCTTTTATTAGCACGTTGCAACATTCATTGAAATTTGTTCACTTATGTTTCAGTCTTTTTTTGTTCCTTCTGTTAATGGCAATCTTGTATCAAACACACGTTTCACAATCACAACATATATCCCTAGTCTCACCTGTTTTCTAATTGGTGGGCGGGTTTAACATACAGATATAACCTTGTGTTTGGCAATCATTTGTTAGCCTGATAAAACGGTGGATGTACCACTGAGAAACGAATTGTTTTTTTTTAATATTTATTTTTCACATTTTCAATCAATACATACAGAAAAGAAAATAAATAGCAAATTAGACATATATTGTGGAGACGCAGCTCCAGTTTGTTCTATCATTATCTTGGAGACGCAGCTCCGAATTGAAAATAAGTAATTTCTAAACATAACTTGATCGGTGTAACCAAAACATAGAGATGACCCCTCTCCCCTGAACTCCCGCTCCCCACCAACCCCACCTGTAATATACTGCTTGACAATTATGATTCTCCCCCGTTTCCTCCACTGTTGCGGCAGTTCTCCTAATATTAGGAGCGAAAATGCTATTGATTTCTGAAAAAGGGTTATAAATTAGATCTAATAAAAAAAAAATAGAAGTATAATAATAAAAAATTATTTGAGAATGCATGCTCCGTCTGACTCATGGAAGAACAATGTTGAATGTTCCTTTATAGTTTTAAAGGCCCTGTTTGTTATTTTTGTTTGGATAAAGGGATGCTCGTATCAAAATTTAACTTCATGGTTCAGACAGAGCATGACATTTTTTTTTCTTTCCTTCTCCCTTTCTCTAAATTTCATTCTTTCCCCTTTATTTTCCACCAGCATAAAAAAATAGTTAGTCTATTACGTATTGAATCCTGTTTCGCCTCGCAGGGCATTACATTAGAAGAAAATAATAAGTCAAGGAAACAGGAGAGAACATACCCAATTCACTAACACCGCCAAAAAAAAAAAAAAAAAAAGATAAGGGGCGCGATCCGATATCGATCACAGTTTGCGGCGCAAGCGAGGGAACCGGCGTCGCCCGCAGTTTCAGCTTGCAACTCGAGCCATCCCATATAGGTCGCCATCAGATGCTAACGTGCCGTAAGTCTCACAAACCAGCGATGTCCAGAAATCTGCGTAAGTACAAATTTCTGGCGTCGCCAGTGACTTGCGGCACGTTAGAAACTGCCGGCACCTATAAAACCTGACTAAAGTCTAAAACACCCGCACTGTCTAACACGCCTCCCTAACATAGCCCGACACGTCTAACACGCCTCCCTAACATAGCCCGCACTGTCTAACCCTCTATCCGCTATCCCCCCTCACTATCCTAACAATAAAAAAGCTATTAACCCCTAAACCACCGCTCCCGTACCCCGCCGCCAGCTATATTATATCTATAACCCCCTAAAGTGAGCCCCTAACACCGCCGCCATCTATATTAAAATTATTAACCCCTAATGTAAGCCCCTTACACCGCCGCCATCTCTATTAAAATGATTAACCCCTAATTTAATCTACCTACCCCGCCGCCAGCTATATTATCTATGTTAACCCTAAGTATATTATAGTTAATATAGGTATTACATTATATATATTAACTATATTAACCCTAATTATATTAATATAGTTACTATAGTATTTATATTAACTATATTAACTCTATCTAACCCTAACTAAATTTATATTAAATTAATCTATTTCATTTATAAACTAAAATATTCCTATTTAAATCTAAATACTTACCTATAAAATAAACCCTAAGATAGCTACAATATAATTAATAATTACATTGTAGCTATGTTAGGGTTAATATTTATTTTACAGGTAAATTGTTAATTATTTTAACTAGGTATAATAGATATTAAATAGTTATTAACTATTTAATATCTACCTAGTTAAAATAATTACCCAATTACCTGTAAAATAAATCCTAACCTAAGTTACAAATACACCTACACTATCAATAAATTTAATAAACTACAAACATCTATCTAAAAATACAATTAAATTAACTAAACTAAATTACAAAAAAAAACAAACACTAAATTACAAAAAATAAAAAAAAGATTACAAGATATTTAAGCTAATTACACCTATTCTAATCCCCCTAATAAAATAATAAACCCCCAAAATAAAAAAAATTCCCTGCCCTATTCTAAATTCAACAAATTTCAAAGCTCTTTACCTTACCAGCCCTTAAAAGGGCCTTTTGTGGGGCATGCCCCAAAGAATTCAGCTCTTTTGCATACAAGAAATACAATACCCCCCCCCCCCATTACAACCCACCACCCACATACCCCTATTCTAAACCCACCCAAACCCCCCTTAAAAAAGCCTAACACTACCCCCCTGAAGATCTCCCTACCTTGTCTTCACCACACCGGGCCGAACTCCTGATCCGATCCGGGCGATGTCTTCCTCCAAGCGGCAAAGAAGAATTCTTCCTCCGGCGATGTCATCCTCCAAGCGGCAAAGAAGAATTCTTCCTCCGGCGACGTCTTCCTCCAAGCGGCAGCAAAGTCTTCATTCTTCCGGCGGCATCTTCAATCTTCTTTCTTCGCTCCGCCGCCGCGGAGCATCCATCCCGGCCGACTGCTGAACTTTGAATGAGGTACCTTTAAATGACGTCATCCAAGATGGCGTCCGCCGAATTCCGATTGGCTGATAGGATTCTATCAGCCAATCGGAATTAAGTTAAAAAAATCTGATTGGCTGATTGAAACAGCCAATCAGATTCAAGTTCAATCCGATTGGCTGATCCAATCAGCCAATCAGATTGAGCTCGCATTCTATTGGCTGATCGGAACAGCCAATAGAATGCGAGCTCAATCTGATTGGCTGATTGGTTTATTTTAGCAGATCGCGGTTGACAGGGAGATAGACATTGCGCATGCGTTAGGTGTTAGGTTTATTTTCTAGTTAGTTTAGGGAGTTACGGGGCTCCAATAGTCAGCGTAAGGCTTCTTACGGCTGCTTTTTGTGGCGAGGTGAAAATGGAGTAAGTTTTCTCCATTTTCGCCACGTAAGTCCTTATGCTGCATATTGGATACCAAACTGCGCGGGTTTGGTATACCTGCCTATGGCCCAAAAAACTGCGGGCGACGGCAGAAATATACGCGCGTAACTTCTAGGTTACGCCGTATATGTGATACCAAATCCGCGCAAATATTGGCGTCGCCGGCTTTTGCGGGCGACGATTTATATCGGATCGACCCCAAGGTTTCTATATCTCAGAACAATCTGTAAACTAATTCTAATAACACCATTTACAAGAATTTAAGCTAAATAATAACATTTTGTCCCTTAAGGGTCCTCTATTTCAACTATCTTATCTTGACCCATTGTTGTGTTTTGAGTGATTTTACCTATATAATTCCGTAATTTGTTACTTAATTATTATTTTGTTGAGTCTACGATTAAGCTACTACCTTGCGGGTGCTCAGTAAATTAATTATGATTAATATTAATATAAGCCGGAAGGGATGAGGGACGGACAACCCAGGGAGGGGCAAGGGGGGAAGGGGGATGAGAGGGAAAAAAAATAAAAAATAAAGGAGTAAAGAGAATGATTCTTGGAAGAGGACGGATAGCCTAGCTGTTAGTTTCTCTTCACATTCTTCATTTTCAGTGTCTTTACCAAATTCCTAGGAGAACTATGTCTGAATTCCTGAATGGATAGATTGAATGATCTATTTCTTCTTTTGGGAAAGTCTTTATAAACGCTGCCCATTTTTGGAAAAATCTGTTGATATCTCGTGGTTCAAATAATTTTGAGTCATACTGTTCTAAGATGCATTGCTTTTTTATGCAATTTATAATTTCTGGTATGCTAGGGGTTGAAGTTTCCTTCCATTTTTTAAACAGTAGATATCTTGCTGCCAATATGGTAATATTAACAATAAATTCTTTATCTAAAGGAAGTCCTTCTTCTGTTCTAAGAAATATTATTTTTATATATGAAAGCGCGACATGGGTAATACCTATTCTCCTATTAAACCAAAATTCCACCTTCCTCCACATTGCTCTAACCTTTGGACATTCCCATAGCATATGCTTAAGATTAGCTGCACCAAGTGAACATTTTGAACATTTATTAAATTGAATATTCCCCCATCTATATCCCTTTTCCAGGCTAATATATGTCATATAGAGTAGTTTCAGGTGTGACTCCCTCCATGTAGAGGAAAGTGTTGTCTGTCTAACGGTTGATATAGATATTTGAGAAAATCCCTCATCTAATCGAAGTGGGTCTATAATTGAATCCCATTTCGATTCTATTTTTGTTATATTAATTGGCCCTTTGTTTGCATTAAGTAATTGATAGCAAGGAGAGATAGACATCTGGAATTTTTTGACCAACAATAACCATTTCTCTAATGATCCTAACGACCAGTTCCAGCCTAATGTACTAGTTAACTTCCAGGTATAATGTCTTATCTGAAGGTAGATAAAAAAATCTTTTTGTGGGATATTAAACTCACTCCTAAGATCATTAAATGATTTAATGCAATTCCCTGTTGTATCTAGTAATTGTGCTACCCTTTTGAGTCCTTTTTTCTGCCATCTTTGAAGGGGTGATATTTGTAATCCTAATTCAAACTGCGGGTTACCGATTAGGGGTAAATAATTTGAAGTTTTTTCGTTAACTTTTAATAGGTTACAGATCTTTAGCCACGCTTTTATTGGAACAATAATAGAATGGAATTTCTTAATCTCTTTTGGTATGTCAGTGATTTTATTATGAATTAGCGCTGTGGGGAGATAGGGAAAGCTTATATTCCTCTCTAAGTCATTATCTGTTACGTAATCTTTACCATGAATCCAATCTGTTACTATACGGGCTAAAAAGGCAATATTATATAAACATAAATCTGGTAAGGGACATCCTCCATATTTTATAGGAAGAGACAATTTTTCAAGAGCAATTCTAGGTTTCTTGCCATACCATAAAAATTTTCTGAGTGTTATGTTTAAGAGTCTTAGATCTTTTTGCTTTAATAGGATCGGTATATTCTGACATATATAAAGGATTTTTGGCAATAGTATCATTTTATATAAAGCAATTCGGCCAGAAAGTGAGATGGGAAGGTTCTGCCAATTCTTCAATGTATTTCTAGTAGTTTCCAGGATTGGAGAAATATTAAGAGAATACCACTGTTCTGGATTTGAGGAAATTATAATGCCTAGGTATTTAAATGAATCAGTTGCAATCTTAAACGGAATATTTTCTATAGGTTGTTTTGGGTGAGTTAACCAATACAGTTCAGACTTATTAGTATTTATCCTATATCCCGAAAATGAGCTAAACTGAGATATGATAGACAATAATTTGGGGATGTTTCTCTGGATATTACTCATATATATTAGGATATCATCCGCATATAAGGAGATTTTCAGTTCTTTTTTCCTTATTTTAATTCCTTCAATGTCCTGCCTAATTAAAATTGCTAATGGTTCAATTGCCATATTGAAAAGCAATGGGGAAAGAGGACAGCCTTGCCTTGTGCCCTTCGCAAGATGTATATCTATTGATTGCCTTGTGTTAACTTGCAGCTTCGTGTGTGCTTTCTTATAGAGATTGTCGATAAATTTAGGAAATTGTCCTTTGAACCCGAATTGAGATAGTGTATGTAGTAAGTGATTATGATGAATCGAGTCGAATGCCTTTTCGGCATCGACTGAAATTATTGCTTTGTCTGAGTCATTTTGTTCACCACCTTGGGCTTGGGTCGGCTCTTTTTTAACATAGTCAATGGTAAGGAATAATTCGCGAATTTTAGCTGAAGATTTTCTATTTGTCAGAAATCCTGCTTGAGTTTTATGTATTATATGTGAGAGAGGGGCTTGTAATCTCTGTGTTAGTATAGATGTCAACAGTTTATAGTCTACATTTAGTAGAGCAATAGGTCTATATGATTCTTTTTGAGATTTGTCTTTGCCAGGTTTTAAGATAAGAGTTGTATAAGAAGCTGAAAAGCTGGCTGGTGGTGGGCTGCCCTCTCTATACAAATCATTAAATAGTTTTGTTAAGTATGGAACTATAGCCGGCGACAATAGCTTGTAAAATTCACCGGGCAAGGCATCTGGACCTGATGCTTTGTTAATAGGCAAATCCTCTATACCCTTCTTAACTTCTAGTTCTGTGATGGGGAGGTTGATTACTTCATTCATTCCTTCTGAAATTCTTAAATATGAGATTTTTTTCCAAAAATCTTCTCTTTCAGAATTATTTGACGGGTTTGAAGAGTAAAGGTCTTGATAATATTTTACCATTATGCTTAGGATCTCTTCTGATTCTGAGACTAATTTATCATTCTTCTGAATGAATTCAATTGGGGAATTTCCTTTATCTTGTTTAACTAATCTGGAAAGTAATTTTCCTGCCTTATTCCCATATTTATATAATTGTGATTGAAGTCTTAATTCCTGTTGTGTGGCTTTGTGTAGTAGGAGAGAATCTCTATCTTTTTTGCCTGTGCATATATATTCCAGGTTCGAGCTGTTTTATTAACTATATAGTTATTGTAAGCATTTGATAAGGATTTCATAATGCTTTCTTCTTTTTTTTTTGTACATCTTAGTTCTATTAATATTATAAGCCAGTATCTCTCCCCTCATAACTGCCTTTGCAGCTTCCCAGAATAGCACTGGGCGATCTTCGTATTCCCTATTAAAATGAGCATATTCTTCAAATTTTAAGTTTACTATCATTTTAAATTCTGGGTCTGCAGCGAGATGCTGAGGAAAAAAAAATCGATTGTTTCAGATATTAACATCTTGTGGGTATATTTCAAATGTTATTGGGGCATGGTCCGAGATAGTAACTGGCAGGATACTGGCCTTAATTTGTGAGTTCAATAGTTTCTCATCTACTAAGAATAGGTCAATTCTCGTAAGGGATTTGTGAGCCTTCGATAGACAGGTAAAGTTTCTACTCTCTGGGTTTTGAGATCTCCATATATCTTTTATTCTTAGATTATTAAATAATTTATTAAAAATTTTGGCTTCTAAATTATCTTTTTTTGTTTTCAGTGTTTTGAGACTGTGTCTAAATTTATCTAAGGCATAGTTAGGTGACATATTAAAATCTCCTCCAATTATTAACATCCTTTCAATCTTGGAAAGGATCTTATTTTGTAAGGTCTCCCAAAAGGCATAATCTATAATATTTGGAGCATACAAATTATAAAGTGTATACACAGTGTTACCATGTTTTATTTTTACAATTAAAAACCTTCCCTCTGGATCTGATTCAATAACCGTAACTATTGCCTTTATTTTTTTACCTATTAAGATTGCTACCCCTCGTTTCCTTCCTAATGCTGGAGTAGCTATGACTTCTTTCACCCAAGATTTTTTTAATTTATGAACTTCTTCTAATTTTATATGGGTTTCTTGAAGAAGAGCAATATCTACCTTCAGCTTTTTAAGATGTGAAATAATTGTATTCCTTTTTATTGGGGACGTAAGGCCACCAATATTCCAAGAAATCATTTTACAGTTGTTTGCTGTCATTTTTAATTAAAACAGCGTGGTACCCAAAAATAAAAACAGAACCAACAAAAGAGGGAAAAGAACCAGAGAGAGAAAAAAAAAACAACCAAAAGAAGAAGAAAAAAAAAAAAAAAAGCAACTCTCGACCCCCTCCCCCCCGAGCCCCCCCCCCCAGCCCCCCCCCCCAACCCCGCCGCGAATAGCTCCCTGCAGCCTAGTCCCCTGTGAGATAACCTAATGGTCAGAATGTCTCTTATCACGGTATCTACCCTATTTACAGACTGAATATTCATTATACAACTTATATAACAATTGTTCCTGTTGATGTTTTATTTATAGTTTTAATTACTATTTCGGTTTTTACCTTATGCTTAGGGAACAGTTTGTTTTCAGCTTTTACCTTGTGCTTGGGGAGCAATTTGTTTTATATATTTCTCAGCTTCCTTAGCTGTTTCAAAAAATTGTGCTTCGTTATTTATTGTTATTGTCAGCCGTAAAGGACCAGCCCAGGATTCAACCCAACTGCTAGCGTGAAAAGTAAAAACACACGCTAGCACACTGAGAAATATCCAGGACGTGACCCACTCAGGATTGAGGAAAGCAAATGTCCTTTTAAGAAGATAAATAAAACCAAGTGAAATTCCTTTTAGCAAGTGAATAATAAATGTCCTTTTGAGCAGGATAGCAAGCAAACAGATAATCCTTATAGCAGATCTGGATAAAGCAAATGTCCCTTTAAGCAGGTTAGCAAATAAACAGAGATTCCTTTTAGCAGGTCTGGATAAAGCAAATGTCCCTTTAAGCAGGTTAGCAAACAAACAGAGTTTCCTTTTAGCTGATTTGAATAAAGCAAATGTCCCTTAAAGCAGGTTAGCAAACAAACAGAGATTCCTTTAAGCAGGTTTGAATAAAGCAAATGTCCCTTTAAGCAGGTTAACAAACAAACAGGATTCCTTTTAGCAGGTCTGGATAAAGCAAATGTCCCTTTAAGCAGGTTAGCAAATAAACAGTGATTCCTTTAGCAGGTCTGGATAAAGCAAATGTCCCTTTAAGCAGGTTAGAAAACAAACAGATTCCTTTTAGCAGGTTTGAATAAAGCAAATGTCACTTAAAGCAGGTTTAGCAAACAATGAAGTATTCTTTGAAGCAGTTTTGTTAAAGCAACTATCCCCATAAGCAGGTTTAGCAAACATACCGAGAGACATTCTGGTAAGGAGATCCAGTCAAGGAAGGAGACATCAGGACATACTCACACAGGTCCGGTCAGAATGTAGGGGAAGAGAAAACAAACGGGCGCCGATTCAAATCTCCCGCCAAGATTTGAAGGCAGGGAGACTCTGATGTCAGGAGGAGTGCCAGATACCATGTCACGTTGCTAGGCAACGTAACGAGATACAGAGGAGATCCATGAGCCGCGGTGACACGGCAGTGAGCGGATCCGGTTCATGACAGCACCCCCCCCTCAAGGACCCCTCCGGGGGACAGGACCAGGCCTAGCAGGATAAGCTTTGTGAAAGGCCTTAATCAAAGCAGGGGCGTGTACATGCTGGGCTGGTTCCCAAGTTCGCTCCGTGACTGGATAACCCTTCCAATGGATGAGATAGTATAGTTTCCTGCCACGAAGTTTGGAATCCAGAATGTGAGCAACCTCAAACTCAGGCTGTCCCTGTACCAAGAGAGGAGATGGTTTGGGCAGAGATTTAGAAAATCTATTAGATCTCACCGGTTTCAGGAGAGAAACATGGAAAACAGGGTGAGCTTTGAGAGTCTTGGGTAGAGCAACACGGTATTCAGTAGAACAAACTTGACCCAGTATTCGGAAAGGATCCACATATCGTGGCCCCAATTTGATAGAAGGTTGTTTGAGATGAAGGTGATGAGTAGAAATCCAAACCTTGTCTCCAGGATGAAAATTAGGAGCCTTCTTCCATCTGCGATCAGCAAAAAACTTGTATCGATTAGAGGCTTTGGAAAGAAGAACACAAATCTTACGCCAATGTCGAGTTAATCTCCGAGCAGTTTGATCAGAAGCAGGATTTTCAGAAGAGGAAGTATACAGAGGAAATGTTCTGGGTTGAAATCCGTAAGCTGCAAAAAAGGGAGAAGACCGAAGAGATGAATTGTAACGAGCATTATGGGCCAACTCCGCCAAAGGAAGATAACGAGTCCAATTAGAATGATGATGGTCCACATAATGTCTAAGGTAAGTCTCCAGACACTGGTTTACTCTCTCTGTTTGGCCGTTAGACTGTGGATGATGAGAAGTTGATAAAGAGACTGTAGTGCCAAAATGTTTGCAAAGCCATCTCCATAACCGAGAAACAAATTGTACCCCTCTATCGGAGACGATGTCAATAGGAAAACCATGTAATTTCATGTTATGCAAAAGGAAAAGCTCAGAAAGTCCCTTGGCAGATGGAAGACCAGGCAAAGGAATGAAATGAGCAGACTTCGTAAACCTGTCGACCACCACTAAAATAGTGTTGTTTCCAGCAGAAAGAGGAAGGTCTGTAATAAAATCCATAGATAAATGGGTCCAAGGCTGGTGAGGAATGGGTAAAGGTTGAAGTAAACCAGAAGGGAGTTGACGAGGAGTTTTATTTGTAGCACATTGTGTGCAAACTGAGACATAATCTTTAACATCTTGAGTGAGAGTAGGCCACCAGACATACTGTTTGAGATTCTGAGTCGTGTTACTGACGCCAGGATGTCCAGAGAGAGGACTATCATGAGCCCAATGTAGAATCTTTGGACGGAGACGTTCAGGAACAAATAATAAACCGTCAGGAGGTTTGAGGGATGAATCCTTTTGAGCAGACTGTAAGTCCTGTAAACAAGAGGTTGATAATTGAGCTATGACTTCTTGTGGTTGAAGTATGGTACCAGATTCTGGATTAGAGGTAGATTGAAACTGTGTGGATAAGGCATCTGCCTTTATATTCTTAGAACCAGGTATATAGGAAAGATTGTAGTTAAAATGTGAAAAGAATAAAGACCAACGAGCTTGTCTGGAATTCAATCGTTTGGCAGTTTGGAGATAAAGAAGATTTTTATGATCCGTGAGTATGGAAAATGGAAAGGTAGTACCCTCCAACCAATGCCTCCATTCATCCAAAGCCATCTTGATGGCTAATAACTCTTTATTGCCAACGTCATAATTTAATTCAGAAGAAGTAAATTTCTTGGAAAAGAAACCTACAGGATGAATCTTACCCGTGTCAGGTATTCGTTGAGAAAGAACAGCCCCAGCAGCAACAGAAGAAGCATCCACTTCTAGGATAAATTGAAAATCCGGATTTGGATGACGGAGTATGGGTGCAGAAGAAAAGGCCTTTTTGAGGGACTCAAAGGCCTTAATAGCCTCTGGGGACCATTCTTTACAATCTTTCCCCTTTCTAGTGAGTGACGTAAGGGGAGCACAAATAGTAGCAAATCCTTTGATAAATTTCCTGTAATAATTGGCGAATCCAAGAAACCGTTGTAGGGCCTTAAGAGAATCAGGTCTAGGCCAGTCCAAAATGGAAGAAAGTTTATTCAGATCCATTTCAAATCCAGATTCAGATATTACATAACCCAAGAAAGATATGGATTTTTGATGAAATGAACATTTCTCCAACTTGGCGAATAGATGATTGTCTCGTAATCATTGCAAAACCTTCCTGACATGGTGTACATGATCTTGATAATCGTGGGAAAAAATTAAAATATCGTCAAGGTAGATAATGACGAAGGAGTTCAAAAAATCCCGAAAAATCTCATTCACAAAGTGTTGAAAAACAGCAAGGGCATTACACAGCCCAAAGGGCATGACCAGATATTCATAATGCCCAAATCGAGTGTTGAAGGCTGTCTTCCATTCGTCACCTTTGCGCATGCGAATAAGGTTATAAGCACCACGAAGGTCCTATTTGGTAAAAATTGTAGCTCCTTAAAGATAAGTAAACAGTTCAGGAATAAGAGGCAGAGGGTAACTATTCTTGACTGTGATTTGATTCAAACCCTGGTAATCAATACAAGGTCGTAGACTTCCATCCTTTTTTCCCACAAAAAAGAATCCTGCCCCTAGAGGAGAAGAGGAAGGTCGAATAAAACATCTAGCCAAACTATCTTGGATATATTCCTCTAAGGCAGAATTCTCAGGCCTTGAGAGTGGATACGTCTTGCCACGAGGGTAGGTTGCCCCAGGAAGTAGATCAATGGAGCAATCAAAAGGACGATGTGGGGGAAGCCGTTCAGCTTCTTTCTTGGAAAAAACATCAACATAATCTTGATAAGGTGCGGGTAACGACCCAGAGGTATTAATTGTGAGAGCAATAGTGAGAGGCACTTTAGTGGGTATTTGAAGACACCTATTTTGACATGTATATCCCCAGGAAATGAGTTCGCCTTGAGTCCAAGAGAATACAGGGTTATGTAACTGGAGCCAGGGAAGACCCAAAATTATGGGAAATTGAGGAGTCAAGATTACTTCAAAACATATTGTCTCTGAATGAAGAATTCCTACAGAAAAGAGAATGGGTCTAGTAGCAAACTGGATAAGTCCGGGACCCAAAGGATCTCCACTCACAGTGGAGACAGGAATCGAATAATCCTTTTTGCATAATGGAATTGAGTGAGTAGTTACAAATGTGGAATCGATGAAGACTCCTCCAGCACCACCTCCAGTCCACAAGGGCTTGAGTATGAATCTTGTCTCCTCCAACTTGAAGAGTAACCAGAACAAAAAGTTTATTATTGAGGGAGTGAGATCCTATTTGGCTTAACTTAGCTCCCTGGACAGAAGTTAAGCCCTGGTTTTTAACGGTCTGGTAGGACAATTTTTTAATAAATGTCCTTTAAGGCCACCGTATAAACACAATCCAAGAGAGCGTCTCCTCAGACGTTCAGTTTCAGTTAATTTAATGGTGCCTATTTCCATTGGTTCAGCCTGATCGGAAGGTGGAGAGGTGGGAGTTAAAGGGTTAGAGAGGCGAGGTACCAGACGAAAAGGTCGATTAGAAGCTTTCTGACTTCTCTCTCTTTCTTGTTGGTGTTCGCGGTATCTGGAATCGAGGCAAATACAAAGATTTATCAGAGCTTCTAGAGATTCTGGAAGTTCACGATAGACCAACTCATCTTTGAGATGTTCAGAGAGTCCTTTGCGAAAAGCTGCTCTAAGAGCTCCCTGATTCCAAGTAGTCTCAGAAGCTAGAGTGCGAAATTCAATGGCATATTGAGATACAGGTTGACCACCTTGTCGTAAATCTAGAAGAGAAGCTTCAGCAGCGGCAGACCTCCCCGGTTTATCAAAGACATTTGAAAAGACAGAGAGAAATGTATCCACATCCTGGAGTATTGGATCATTCTTTTCAAGCAAAGGTGATACCCAGGCTAAGGCTCTACCTTTCATTAAGGAAATAAGGAAAGTGATCCTAGAGGAGGGTGTTGCAAAGAGAACAGGACTATTCCGAAAATGAAGGCGACACTGATTCAGAAAACCCCTACAATCCTCAGGATTCCCATCATATTTGTCCGGAAGAGGTATCCTGGGACTGAGCTGACCTTGTGACTGATTTGTAGGATTCGTAGGGGGAGAGGGATCCAAAGGAATAGGATTAGGAGGTATAGGAGCAGCCATGTTCTGAAGTAAAGTAGTTATCTGATCCAACTTTGCGTCCAAGGATTGCAAGTGAGTAGCATGAGATCCCAATAACTGTCCCTGGTGGGTCACGGCCATGGATAATTCAGTGGGGTCCATTTTATGGCCCATTTGTAATGTCAGCCGTAAAGGACCAGCCCAGGATTAAACCCAACTGCTAGTGTGAAAAGTAAAAACACACGCTAGCACACTGAGAAATATCCAGGATGTGACCCACTCAGGATTGAGGAAAGCAAATGTCCTTTTAAGAAGATAAATAAAACCAAGTGAAATTCCTTTTAGCAAGTGAATAATAAATGTCCTTTTGAGCAGGATAGCAAACAAACAGATAATCCTTATAGCAGATCTGGATAAAGCAAATGTCCCTTTAAGCAGGTTAGCAAATAAACAGAGATTCCTTTTAGCAGGTCTGGATAAAGCAAATGTCCCTTTAAGCAGGTTAGCAAATAAGCAGCGATTCCTTTTAGCAGGTTTGAATAAAGCAAATGTCCCTTTAAGCAGGTTAACAAACAAACAGGATTCCTTTTAGCAGGTCTGGATAAAGCAAATGTCCCTTTAAGCAGGTTAGCAAATAAACAGTGATTCCTTTAGCAGGTCTGGATAAAGCAAATGTCCCTTTAAGCAGGTTAGAAAACAAACAGATTCCTTTTAGCAGGTTTGAATAAAGCAAATGTCACTTAAAGCAGGTTTAGCAAACAATGAAGTATTCTTTGCAGCAGTTTTGTTAAAGCAACTATCCCCATAAGCAGGTTTAGCAAACATACCGAGAGACATTCTGGCAAGGAGATCCAGGCAAGGAAGGAGACATCAGGACATACTCAAACAGGTCCGGTCAGAATGTAGGGGAAGAGAAAACAAACGGGCGCCGATTCAAATCTCCCGCCGAGATTTGAAGGCAGGGAGACTCTGACGTCAGGAGGAGTGCCAGATACCGCGCCACGTTGCTAGGCAACGAAACGAGATACAGAGGAGATCCGTGAGCCGCGGCGACACGGCAGTGAGCGGATACGGTTCATGACAGTTATTTTAAGTTTAGTTGGATATATTAGAGTAGCTTGATATCCCTGGTTTATCAAGCGTGTACAAATTGTTGCTAATTCTCACCTTTTAGCTGTGGTTTCTGCTGAAAAGTCCTGGAAGAGCATAAATTTGGTGTTGCCCAATATAATGGGTTGCTTTTGTCTAAAGTGTTGGAGCAGGGTAGAGAAACGCATTGTTTTTAATAAACCTTTTTAACTTTTTTGCTAAGGAACTTTGTCTCCTCCTATTTGCTTTGGTCCTTATTCATGCCCAAGCACTGATATTTTAATTTCTTGATGCCCGAGTGTGTATCTTTGGTAATAGAGATCTACCAGCTGGGACAAAGCTAACCACCAGATCGTGATGCCACATACTGCACCTAAGCTACCATGCCAGCTAACCAACATCGCTGAGCCGGCCTCTGCTTCCTCCAGATAGCTGCTTGCCTGGGTCAGTCTCACTGGGGGACTGGTGTGCCCCACTTTGCGTTACATGCACTACGTGTAGTGCCCTTCCAAATGTGAATTGCCCTTTGTCTGTCTCAAGGTGTCACTTTCTGTTTGGACATACTCACCCTATGAGGCGCCTCCTGTCTCTTTTCTTGTTGTTCTAGGCCATGAAAGGACATTCCTTTTTCTCCTTCAACCACTGTGTGGTCATTTTTGCTATATGCTTTGGGTCATTGTCATGTTGGAAGGTAAACCTTCTTCCTATTGACAACTTCCTGGCAGAGGGCAGCAGATTTTCCTCAAGAATTTGATGGTATTTTGCCCCATCCATTATTCCTTCTATCCTGACAAGTTCTCCAGTGCGTGCTGCAGAGAAACACCCCCATAACAGGATATTACCAACTCCATTCTTTAGTGTAGGTATGGTGTTATTTGGATGGTGAGCTGTATTGGATTTCCTCCAGACATATCATTTGGTGTTGAGGTAAAATAATTCAAATTTAGTTTTATCTTACCATAACACCTTTTTCCATGTGGCCTTAGAATCTCCTAGGTGTCTTATAGCAAAGCTCAGTCGTGACTGCATATGGCGTTTCTTGAAGAGTGGCTTTTTTCTTGCAACTCTCCCATTCAAGCTATATTTTTGGAGAATTTGTGATATTGTTGTCAAATGCACACAATGACCACTTTTTGTCATAAATTCCTGTAACTGCTTCAGAGTTGCTGTGCGCCTCTTGGTAGCCTCTCTGACCAGTTTCCTCATGGCTCTTTCATCCAGTTTGGAGCTACGTCCTGATCCAGAGAGGGTCTGTGTTGTACCAGATACCTTCCACTTCTTAATAATAGACTTCACTGTGCTACTAGGCATTGATAAAACCTTTGATATTTTCTTGTATCCAGCTCCTGACTTGTGCCTGTCTACAACATTATCCCCGAGATCTTTTGACAGTGCCTTGCCACCCATAGTTAATTGTTTGCTTCAGTTGCACTACCAGGGACTGAGATGCTCCAGGAAAGCTCTTTTCATGCTGAACTAATCAATATGCCCACAGCTGATTACAGTTGAAGGTCAAATGGCTTTGTGTGTAACTTTGAGAAGGTGATTAGCTACACCTGATTGAGTTTACAAGTAATTTTAGGAGGGGGTTATCCTTTATCCAACTCAGTGATTCTGTTTTTGAATTGTCTTTATTTTTACCTGACATGTTGGTGTTATATCTTTCACTTGGATTCTATAAGTTGCACTGAGTAATTACAACTGGATAAACAAAAACTGTGTCTGTCTTTATTTCAGGCTGCAAAGCAACAACATGTTATTATTTCCAAGGGGGGTAATTCTTTTCAATATTCACTGTATATAGTTTAGAAAAATAAATACATAGGTATATATTATTTCACTATACTGGCATTATTAGTTATCCTGGTTTCTAGACCTGCACAATACCAAAAAAATGTAGTTTGTCCAAATCTTTCGAAAACGAATATTCATATACCCGATAATTCATTGGCTGCACTATTCGATATTCTTTTAATTGTAAATAAATTAAAATGTTCCACAGCTATAGGTGAGAAAGTTCACCTGTAGCTTTATACTTAACTTTAGCATGCTGGAGGCCCACTCTAACCAGCTCCTCTTCTTCACAGAGCCCCATAGCACAGTGACTCCCAGGGCCTGCACTAAAGGACCTTCAGAGTGACCAGGGCTCTGTGAAGAAGAAGATGGATAAGTGGGGCTCTCCAGTGCACTTAAAGGGATACTGAACCCAAATTTTTTCTTTGGTGATTCAGAGAGAGCATGTGATTTTAAGCAACTTTCTAATTTACTCCTATTATCAATAATTATTTGTTCTCTTGATATCTTTATTTGAAAAAGAAAGTCCAGAACCCTGGAGAGCACTTGTTTATTGGTGGATAAATTTATCCACCAATCAGCAAGAACAATCCAGGTTGTTCACAAAAATGGGCCGGCATCTAAACTTACATTCTTGCTTTTCAAATAAAGATATCAAGAGAATGAGGAACATTTGCTAATAGGAGTAAATTAGAAAGTTGCTTACAATTGCATGCTCTATCTGAATCACAAAATAAAAAAATTGGGTTCAGTGTCCCTTTAAGGTAAGTATTTAAGCCCCGTAAAGGTAATTGAAGAAAATCAATTGATACTGACAAATTTCATCAGTTTTTTTTAGTTTTCTTAAAATTTCATTGGTGCATTCATTCAAACATCTCTACTGGTTTCTCTTACTGGTGAATAATTTCATACAATGTCAGATATACTGTATCTATATGAATATACAGTATGTATGTTCATGATTTAAATAGGGCATGTAATTTTAAACAACTTTCCAATTTACTTTTTTTACCAATTTTGCTTTGTTCTCTTGGTATTCTTAGTTGAAAGCTAAATCTAGGAGGTATATATGCTAATTTCTTAGACCTTGAAGGCCACCTCTAATCTTGAAGGCCACCTCTAAATATATATTTAAAATAAAAATATTTTTTTTTCTTATTATAGAACATAGTAATGTGAAGTATTCCTAAAGCAACTTTAGCGCAGTTGATCTAGCACAGTTTGGGTTATATACAGTATATAGTTATATATTTTACCAAAAAATCTCATATATATATATATATATCTATCTATATATATCTATATATATATATATATATATATATATATATATATATATTAATAAATAAAACATTTTCTATGTGAAGAACATTGGAATGTGAAATATTAATAATTCATGTCTGGTTTAGCGAATTTGAATAAACGCGATCGGGTTAGCACGTGAGTATGGGTTTTAGTTTTTTTTTTCAGTTTTTGCTCTCTATTTGAAGTCTATGGGAGAAGTAATTAATGCGGTTGCAATATTTTTTTAGCACGCGTCAAGTTTTATAGATAATAAAATAAGAATAAGAAGAATAAGAATAGTAACAATAATAATACTTTAATTTCCTCAATTTAATGCATGGTTTTCATACACAGTTTTTTCTATAACAGTGCATTTTTGTATCAGTGAGGGTGCAGCTGTTGCTGTTGAACTGGAACCTTAAATATTCTGTTTTCATTTTTTTTTTTTTTTTTTTTTTTTAAATTGTTAAATGAGAAAGAAGGTTACTGGCTAATAAATGAGCCTTTAAACACTGGCAAATCCCTCAGCGAGTGTGCTATTTTCTTATTTCAGCTTTGTAGATATTAGGCATTTATATTCTATGTAAACTGTACAATTTTATGCCCAGTCGTTTATGAAAAATGCACTGTTTGTTTTAATCTGTTAACATAATATAAACCCTAATGGGCCTACATTTTAAAACAGCTTCTTTAAAAAGAAAACTATCACATCTAATAGTACTAATTATATTTGTTAACAAAAATGTAAACTCGTCTTTCTATTCACCTGTATGTTTTGCCATCATTGTAAAGAGTTTATTTGAAACCTGCAATTCTAAACAAAAAAAAGAAAGTTGAGTGCTGATTGCTGGATATCTGGACCTCCCAGTGCTAACATTAACTGGTTGAGAAGCACTATGGAATGTAATGAAGGAAACAATACTGGGAAATATGCCAAAAGCAAAAACACTGGCGCCTGCAACCAAGGGATTTGCTTCCTAGTAATAGGAGCCGAATGAGACCCAGCACTTTTGTTAGACTGGAAATGGCATACTGTGATCCGTAACTCAGCCAAAGGGACTTTAGATAGAGGAAAGCACTGGCATAAATAAAGATCCATTATTTTTCATAGCATATTTTAAAACTAGAAATAGCTCCATCAAGTTTTTATTGTTTGCCCTTTCCTTGCCATGCTACCCCACCACCCAGAATGTATTGACATATAACAGAGAAATATGAAACTTTTTATATTGAAAAGGAAAAGCACCCCAACATTGCTTTATTGACACGAGAACTGAAAGAGCTGACAGCTGCAGAATTTTCACAGTTGAAGTCTAATCCCAGTAGCAGAAACTATATATCCTGATGGTATTAATTTTGTTTGGAAATGTTAAGCTAAAGAAAGGTTATGAGCTTAGGAAGGGACCTGCTTTTTTCTTGAAACAAAGGCATACCTTGCATCTTCCCTTGTGTCCTTGCACTGTCATCTCCAACCTTTTGAAACTGTATCTGATTATCTGTGTGACAATTAATCATAATTAAGCAGGCTAGAGATTTGGAAAGACAAAAGGAAGAAGGTGTCTATAGATATGGCTAGTGTCCTAAATAACCTATCATTTCCTTTCTTGGCTGGTAAAATACTTATTTGGAACCATGTGCAGATACATAGTGTAAAAAAAACACAAAAAACCCACACAAAAAATAACAAAAACCCACCTTACAATCATAGCGTTGTATCCTTTTTTTTTTTTTTGGACACAGGAAACTGCGGTAAGTTCCAACACACTTGGATTCATTTTTATTTCCAAGAGAGAGCACAGTAACAAATTACCTTGCTAATGCCAAGTGATTTGGATCCATTCTTGCAAAACCAGATTTTTCCAATTTATTACAGGAAAACATTCCATCATTATGTGATGGCATTTTTTATGGATAAAAAGTACATTCTATGCTCTATACAATGTAGCAATTATAAGGCAATTAAACAAATATATTTGTAGAATATAGACACAAAAAATACCAGATTAATTTAAATTTTATTTAAAAATGTGGAATAATCTTAGAAGTAGAACATGACATTTGAAAGATATTTACTGGCAGAAAAAATAAATAAATATATATGTTAAAACAAACTCACATCAATGTTTATGGTCCAGTGCTAATAAGACATATAGGAGAATAAAAAAAAATAATAAGGAAATGGGGTAGATGTGGGGGGGGGGGGGGACGGACACCAATAATAAGTTACATTTCAGGTAACCATATTCTTCTAGGGTCAATCATTTGCTTTTTCTATCTATAAAAGAGTTGGAAGGGGTGTGTTGGGATTTCCAGTGACGAGCAAATAAGGATTTAGAATTTAAAATGAATTTTCAGAAGGTGTAGTCGTAATTTACAGGGATATTATGTTAAATCCTTGAGGAGTGCAATCTGGGGGAATATTCAAATTTTAGTAGGCAGAATATATTTGAATTTCTTTGTTTAAAACAAAATTACACATATTTACTTGTTCTGCAATACTATGAGGTTCTAGATATTAAAGCTTTTGCTTAATAATTTTTGCATAATGTAAATCAGGGCCAGCTGAGCTGCAAACCAAGGGCCACATCTGACTCTTCAAGTTGTATTTTGTGCGCGGCCTTTAGCACTACTACAGAGAACAGATATAAATTAATTATCAAAAAGCCGTTCCACACTTCCCATTAGGTCATGTGTATTTGATGCAAAAAGTATAAATTTGAATTGTATATGCAGATAAATTAAATTCATTAATAGTAACTGTCATTTCCTATGTAGTTTTTTTTAACCATAAAAGTGTTTATAATCAAATTTTATTTTGAAATAATATCTCTTCAGTATAAGGACTACATTTATTAAGCAGTGGAGGCTACTTTGGAGCCTTCTCATTCAAGCATGTTTACTGCAAGTTAAGCAGCCACCGCTCTTGCTTAACCTCTCCACCACCTCTGAGGTTGCAGAGATAAATTGACACGCCCTGCTCTCATGGAGTTGGTCACATGAGAACAGGGGGTGGTGCTACACAAGAACTTTCATGTGCAATTATCTATCTATCTATCTATCTATCTATCTATCTATCTATCTATCTATCTATCTATCATCTATCTATTTATCATCTATCTATCTATCATCTATCTATCTATCTATCATCTATCTATCCTTCTATCCTCATCTATCTATCTATCTATCTATCTAGAATCTATCTATCTATCTATCTATCTATCTATCTATCTATCTATCTATCTATCTATCTATCTATCTACAACACTTAAGAAATTACACTTTGCTACAATGTAAAGTAGTGAGTGCACAGCCTGTAAAACAGTGTAAATTTCCTGTTCCCTCAAAATAACTCAACACACTTCCATTAATGTCTAAACCTTTGGCATCAAAAGTGAGTACACCCCTAAGTGGAAATGTCCAAATTGGGCCCATTTAGCCATTTTCCCTCCCCGGTGTCATGTGACTCGTTAGTGTTACAAGGTCTCAGGTGTGAATGGGGAGCAGGTGTGTTAAATTTGCTGTTATCGCTCTCACACTCTCTCATACTGGTCACTGGAAGTTTAACATGGCACCTCATGGCAAAGAACTCTCTGAAGATCTGAAAAAAAGAATTGTTGCTCTACATAAAAATGGCCTAGGCTATAAGAAGATTGCCAAGACCCTGAAACTGAGCTGCAGCACGGTGGGCAAGACCATACAGTGGTTTTACAGGACAGGTTCCACTCAGAACAGGCCTCGCCATGGTCGACCAAAGAAGTTGAGCGCACGTGCTCAGCGTCATACCCAGAGGTTGTCTTTGGGAAATAGACGTATGAGTGCTTCCAACATTGCTGCAGAGGTTGAAGGGGTCAGCCTGTCAGTGCTCAGACCATACGCTGCATCAAATTGGTCTGCATGGCTGTCGTCCCAGAAGGTAGCCTCTTCTAAAGATGATGCACAAGAAAGCCCGCAAACAGTTTGATGAAAACAAGCAAACTAAGGACTTGGGTTTACTGGAACCATGTCCTGTGGTCCGATGAGACCAAGATAAACTAATTTGGTTCAGATGGTGTCAAGGGTGTGTGACAGCAACCAGGTGAGGAGTACAAAGACAAGTGTGTCTTGCCTACAGTCAAGCATGTTGGTGGGAGTGTCATGGTCTGGGCCTGCATGAGTGCTGCCAGCACTGGGGAGCTACAGTTCATTGAAGGAACTATGAATGCCAACATGTACTGTGACATACTGAAGCAGAGCATGAACCCCTCCCTTCAGAGTATTCCAACATGATAGCGACCTGATACACACCTCTAAGACAACCACTGCCTTGCTAAAGAAGCTGAGGGTAAAGGTGATGGACTGGCCAAGCATGTCTCCAGACCTAAACCCTATTGAGCATCTGTGGGGCATCCTCAAATGGAAGGCGGGGAGTGCAAGGTCTCTAACATCCACCAGCTCTGTGATGTCATCATGGAGGAGTGGAAGAGGACTCCAGTGTAAACCTGTGAAGCTCTGGTGAACTCCATGCCCAAGAGGGTTAAGGCAGTGCTGGAAAATAATGGTGGCCACACAAAATATTGATACTTTGGGCCCAATTTGGACATTTCCACTTAGGGGTGTACTCACTTTTGTTGCCAACGGTTTAGACATTAATGGCTGTGTGTTGAGTTATTTTGAGAGAACAACAAATTTACACTGTTAAACAGGCTGTACACTCACTATTTTACATTGTATAAAAGTGTAATTTCTTCAGTGTTGTCACATGAAAAGATGTAATAAAATATTTACAAAAATGTGAGGGGTGTACTCACTTTTGTGAGATACTGTATCTATCTATCTATCATCATCATCATTATAATATATCTATATATATCTCTATCTCTATCTCTCTATCTATCTATCTATCTATCTATCTATCTATCTATCATATATCTATCTATTATCTATCTTTCTATATATCTATCTATTTATCTATCTATATCTCTCTATCAACTATCTATCTATCTATTTATCTATCTATCTATCTATCTATCTATCTATCTATCTATCTATCTATCTATCTATCTATCTATCTATCTATATCTCTCTATCTATCTATCATCTATCTATCTATCATCTATCTATCTATCTATCATCTATCTATCTAGCTCTATCTGTTATCTATCTATCTATCTATCTATCTATCTATCTATCTATCATCTATCTGTTGTGCTGCTCTTTTGGATAATTTTTCAGTTGAAAACAAATCTTGAATCTCAGCCAGTTGCAATGCTGCATCCATCAAGGGACATAATAGAAAACAATTTGTTCATTAAATTATTTATTTAACTTGCTTTTGCACATGGGTCTAATTTGCTCAATTTGTGATTGGGTTTAAGTAAGTTGATTTTTTATTTGTTTAGGAAAAATTGCCATTTAACAATTACCTTACCCTCTTAGATTTCCCAATGTAGTGATGTGGTCACATGGTTTTCATCATAAAAGTGGAGCTGATGAAATTCAGGAATTGGGTAATTTTTAAAAGAGATTTAAAGAGCTCAGCTAAATGCTCTTGTGTTTATCATTACATAAGACGCAATGACTAGAACAGTTGACCATGACATTTATGTTGCATGCTATCAATGTGTGTTATATTTAATTTTTTTTTTTTTAAAAAGTCTAACATGGACATCATCAGATAGAATAAAATCAGCAAAAAATATAAGGAACCACATTTCTGCATTCCAAAGAAAAGTAATAAAGCAAACTCTGTGTAATTGTATTCAGGTTCACATCTACATGTAATTAAATCCATTCTTTATGGTTATATTATTTCAGATAATTTATTTTACACTAACTTTGACATTAGTAATTTGTAACCAGAAGCAGGTGATGTAGGTTTATTTGAAAATAATATAAACCCTGTGTTAATAATTTAACTCAGTTTGATGAAGACTATAAGAAAGGTCACATTAAACTCACATTTAACTGGTTATATGAAAAGAATCAGAAATGGAAAAAAAAATGTAGCTCAACTTTAATAAGCAAATACTTTGTATTAAAAAATACCAATGAAAGTGTGTGATCACTTTCCAAAAATGTATTTAATATTAAAGTCTACACAAAGCAGAATAGGGCTCAACAAAATATAAGTTCTTAACACCTTATATTTCAGTATTCCAATATTTTAAAACAAATCTTTTAGATTTAGTGTTTTTAAAGTGATGGTAAACTTTACATATTTTCAAATCAGGTCCAGAATCTAAGCAATATTTTAGATGGACTTTAATTGATCACTCAACTTACAGCCCATCTTCATTAGAAGTGATCAGTTAAAGTCTATCTAAAATATTGCTTAGATTCTGGACCTGATTTTAAAATATGTAAAGTTTACCATCACTTTAACAAACCTATTTTTTCTGTCCGAACATTTGCTGGGTTAATTTACTTTGTAATGATGTTATTTATATAGTGTTACATAATCATGTCTATTAATTCATATATGGAATGCAGGTATGCACATATATTGTGTTCATGTAATTATTAACAAGCATTCAGGTAGATTACAAGTTTTAATGCTGAAAAAATGGCAATTTCAGCGTAATGGCCAGTAACGCATATTACGAGTCGTGTCGATATTTCTATATATAACTTTATTATAGTGGCGGTGATGTCGGGGAGCAGCGGAATAGGGGTTAATAACTTTTATTAGTGTCGGCGATGTTAGGAGCGGCAGATTAGGGGTTAATAACGTTATTTAGGTATCGGCGATGTCCGGGGAGGGGGGGATTAGGGGTGTTTAGACTTGGGGTTTATGTTAGTGTGTTAGGTTTAAACGTAACTTTTTTTTCCCCCATAGGCATCAATGGGGATGCGTTACGGAGAATTTTCATTCCGCGATCGCAGGTGTTAGTTTTTTCTAACACTCTCTCCCTATTGATGTCTATGGGGGAAAGCGTGCATGATCACATCAAAGCAACCCTTGGCTTTTGTGCCGTATGGAGCTTAATGCCACCATATCGCATGCACAAGGAGGTTTTTCAGTAACTTGTAATGGCAACACTATGGAGGGTAACATAATGCTACTTTTTTGGCGTTAGTTTCGCACCCTGTTTAGGGCAAAACTCGTAATCTAGGTGATTGTTTTTTCAGTATATACAGTATGTGTTGATTTTGGAGAATTATAAATGAACTGCATTATTCTTATTTTATCTTAAAAGGCCACTGAATGCAGTAGATAATTAAATAACTGACAAGTACATAATAAAAATACAATGCAATATCATTTACTTTGAATTTGAAATGAACGGCAGATTTAATTTTCCCTCTTCCTGTAGCATGTGGCAGACATTAGCCAATCACAAAATGCATATACGTATACAGTGTGTACTTTTGCACATGCTCTGTAGCTGCTTTAGTCTCAGAAAGTGTGCATATAGAAAGAATGTGCAAGTTTTGATAATAAAAGTGTATTTGAAAGTGCTTTTAAATTGCATCCTTTCTCTGAATCAGGAAATGTTTTATTTTATTTAATATTATATTATTTATTATTCTTGTATTGAGGTTTAAGCAATGACATAACAAATATTTAAGGTCAATGCACAGAAATATCACAGCTCTTGGGTGTTACAAAAACACTCATTAGACAGAGCAATGTCAAAAACGAAAAAAAGTGAGCGGTAGACCCTCTCCTGTCAAGACTGGTACCGCATTTAAAAGTCAGTAGTTAAGAGTTTTATGGGCTAACACCGTAGTATAAAACTCTTAACTAAAGTGCTAAAA
This sequence comes from Bombina bombina, assembly GCF_027579735.1. NCBI lineage: Eukaryota > Metazoa > Chordata > Amphibia > Anura > Bombinatoridae > Bombina > Bombina bombina. The sequence goes on along the minus strand of NC_069507.1, from coordinate 201,879,957 downwards.
AGTACACTAACACCCATAAACGACCTATTAACCCCTAAACTGAGCCCCCCCCCCCCACATCGCAAGCACTAAAAAATATTTTTTAACCCCTAATCTGCTGAACTGGACATTGCCGCCACTATAAAAAATATATTAACCCCTAAACCGCCACCCTCTCGCAAACACTAGTTACATTTTATTAACCCCTAATCTGCCGTCCCTAACATCGCCGATACCTACCTACATTTATTAACCCCTAATCTGCCACCCCAACATCGCAGCAACTATATTAAATGTATTAACCCCTAAATCTAAGTCTAACCCTAACCCTAACACCCCCTAACTTAAATATAATTTAAATAAATCTAAATAAAATTACTACAATTCACTAAATTATTCCTATTTAAAACTAAATACTTACCTATAAAATAAACCATAAGATAGCTACAATATAACGAATAGTTACATTGTAGCTAGCTTAGGGTTTATTTTTATTTTACAGGCAACTTTGTATTTATTTTAACTAGGTACAATAGTTATTAAATAGTTATTAACTAGGGGCAGAAGTCTTCATCCAGGCGGCATCTTCTATCTTCATCCATCCGGCGAGGAGCGGCTCCATCTTCAAGACATCTGACGCGGGGCATCCTCTTCAAAGGAAGTCCAACTGAAGAATGAAGGTTCCTTTAAATGATGTCATCCAAGATGGCGTCCCTTGCATTCCGATTGGCTGATAGAATTCTATCAGCCAATCGGAATTAAGGTAGAAAAAATCCTATTGGCTGATGCAATCAGCCAATAGGATTGAAGTTCATTCCTATTGGCTGATCCAATCAGCCAATAGGATTGAGCTTGCATTCTATTGGCTGATTGGATCAGTCAATAGAATGCAAGCTCAATCCTATTGGCTGATTGCATCAGCCAATAGGATTTTTTCTAGCTTAATTCCAATTGGCTGATAGAATTCTATCAGCCAATCGGAATTCAAGGGACGCCATCTTGAATGACGTCATTTAAAGGAACCTTCATTCTTCAGTTGGACTTCGTTTGAAGAGGATGCTCCGCGTCAGATGTCTTGAAAATGGAGCCGCTCCGCACCGGATGGATGAAGATAGAAGATGCCGTCTGGATGAAGACTTCTGCCCATCTGGAGGACCTCTTCTTCCCGGCTTAGATGAAGACTTCTGCCCGTCTGGAGGACCACTTTGCCCGGCTTCGTTGAGGACTTCGGCCCGGTTGGGTGAAGACTTCTTAAGGTAGGGTGATCTTCAAGGGGTTAGTGTTAGGTTTTATTAAGGGGGTATTGGGTGGGTTTTAGAGTAGGGTTGGGTGTGCGGGTGGTGGGTTTTAATGTTGGGGGGTATTGTACTTTTTTTTACATGTAATAGAGCTGAATACTTTGGGTCAATGCCCCGCAAAAGGCCCTTTTAAGGGCTATTTGTAATTTAGTATAGGGTAGGGCTTTTTTATTATTTTGGGGGGCTTTTTTATTTTATTAGGGGGATTAGATTAGGTGTAATTAGTTTAAAAAACTTGTAATTATTTTATTATTTTCTGTAATTTAGTGGGGGTTTTTTCGTACTTTAGATAATTTTTTAAAATTGTATTTAATTGTATTTAGTTTATGTAATTAATTTAATTATAGTGTAGTGTTAGGTGTAATTATAACTTAGGTTATGATTTATTTTACAGGTAAATTTGAATTTATTTTAACTAGGTAGCTATTAAATAGTTAATAACTATTTAAAGGCACAGTCTAGTATAAATTAAACTTTAATTATTCAGATAGGACTTTTAATTTTAATCAACTTTCCAATTTACTTTTATCATCAAATTTGCTTTTTTCTCTGGGTATTCTTAGTTTAAACTAAACATAGGTAGGCTCATATGCTAATTTCTAAGCCTTTGAGGGCTGCCTCTTATCACATGCTTTTTAAATCTCTTTTCAACACAAAGAGACAGAAAGTACACGTGGGCCATATAGATAACACTGTGTTCAGGCACAGGGGGTTATTTAAGATTTAGCACAATACAATGCTAAATTAAAGACAATAGATAATAAACAGACACAGTCATGTGATCAGGGGGTTGGAAGAAGGTTCCTAGCTACAAGATAATCATAGAGGTAAAAAGTATATTAATATAACTGTGTTGGTTATGCAAAACTGGGGAATGGGTAATAAAGGGATAATCTATCTTTTAAAACAATAACAATTCTATGGTAGACTGTCCCTTTAATAACTATTCTACCTAGTTAAAATAAATACAAAGTTGCCTGTAAAATAAAAATAAACCCTAAGCTAGCTACAATGTAACTATTAGTTATATTGTAGCTATCTTATGGTTTATTTTATAGGTAAGTATTTAGTTTTAAATATGAAATATTTAGTTAATGAGAGGAATATTTATTTAGATATATTTAAATTATATTTAAGTTAGGGGGGTTAGGTTTAGGGTTAGACTTAGGTTTAGGGGTTAATACATTTAATATAGTGGCAGGGACGTTGGGGGCGGCAGATTAGGGTTTAATAAGTGTAGGTAGGTTGCGGCGACATAGGGGGCTGCAGATTAGGGGTTAATAAATATAATGTAGGGTTCGGCGATGTTGGGGGCAGCAGATTAGGGGTTAATAAGTATAAAGGAGGTGGCGGCGGTGTCCGGAGCGGCAGATTAGGGGTTAATAATATTATGCAGGTGTCGGCGATGTCTGGGGCGGCAGATTGGGGTTAATAAGTGTAAGATTAGGGGTGTTTAGACTCGGGGTTCATGTTAGGGTGTTAGGTGTAGACATAAAAAGTATTTCCCCATAGGAATCAATGGGGCTGCGTTAGTAGCTTTACGCTGCTTTTTTGCAGGTGTTAGGCTTTTTTCAGCCGGCTCTCCGCTACCATAAGCAGCGCTGGTATTGAGGTGAGATGTGGAGCTAAATTTTGCTCTCTGCTCACTTTTCTGCGGCTAACGCCGGGTTTGTAAAAACCCGTAACACCAGCATTGTCTGTAGGTGAGCGGTAATGGAAAACTGCTCGGTAGCACCGCATTCCTGTTAACGCAAAACTCGTAATCTAGGTGAATGGTAGTCAGGTTATATAAAGAATTGTGTTATATAAATAAAAGGAAAAAAAAACACACCCCATGGATATTGTTAAAAATACTGTATAACAGGTAAAACAATGTTTAGAACGTAAATAATATAGTCACACAACCATTTACTGTATGACCTCTAGAATTGAAACCTCTTTTTTTACATAATCTTGCACCTCCTTTGTCAAGCTAAAGCCACTCTTGCACTTTCAGTTATATTGTAAATGACAGTTGCCGGAGGTCACTTGAGAATATAGGGCCACTCTTGGACCCTCAAATAAGATTTATATTTAGAATAATGTAGCATAACAAGAGAGAAAAAGATAATTAGACAATAGTAGTACACATGGTCTTCCTTGGATAATTTGGAGCTAGTTTTGCATTGCCCTCTCTGAAAGTATCCCCTAATAATGGAAATAAATCTCAAAATGATGGATCACTTTTGGGCCCTGTATTAGAATGCAGGAGATTATCTAGCTATAACTATCATTAACCGTAGCACAGTGATGTCTAGTATGTCTCAAGGACACTTATGGGCCAGGGAAAGTTATGAGCCTGAGAGTCTTAGTAATATATTGATATGTAGTAACCTACTATGGGAATATAGGAAATATGATAAATATACCCAGGTATGTGTAAGCCATTAAAGGGACACTCAATCAAAATTAAACTTTCATTATTCAGATAGAGCATGCCATTTTAAACAGCTTTCCAATTTACTTCCATTAACAAAATGTGCACAGTCTTTTTATATTTAAACTCTTTGAGTCAACAGCTCCTACTGAGCATGTGCAAGAATAAGTGTGTATGCATTTGTGAATGGCTGATGGCTGTCACATGGAACGTGTATGCATTTGTGATTGGCTGATGTCTGTCACATGGTACAGGGGGAGTGGAAAAAGACATAACTTTTAAAATTGTCAGAAAAAAAATCTGCTACTCATTTGAAGTTCAGACTTAGGCCTCTAGTTATGAAGCAGTCTACTTACCTGCATTCGCCGGCCCAATACGCTCGCCTAAGCTCACCTCACATCGCCACCGCAGACCTCAATACCCTCGCCAAAGTTATCAATAAATCTGTCAAAAAGCCGCGCACCAAGTACGGGGCGATGAGCAGCGGACTGTGATAGTTATCACTCATCAATCTCTCTGCTCTTCGACTTTTTTACAGCTTTATTAATACCCCTGTCACTAAGCACTCACACTATACTATACTGTTCTACCCCCTATACCGGCGCCCCCGGAGCCCCCCGCAACTAAATAAAGTTATTAACCCCTAAACTCCCGGTTTCAATCAGCCAATCAGATTTTTCCTACATTAATTCCGATTGGCTGATAGAATCCTATTAGCGAATCAGAATTCGAGGGACGCCATCTTGGATGACGTCATTTAAAGGAACCGTCATTCATCGTTAGTCCGTCAGCCAGGAAGGATGCTCCGCGCCAGAGGTCTTGAAGATGGAGCCGCTTCTCGTCAGATGGATGAAGATAGAAGATGCCGCTTGGATGAAGATGTCTGCTGGTCCGGATGTCCTCTTCTGCCCGGATAGGATGAATACTTCTGCCGGTCCGGATGTCCTCTTCTGCCCGGATAGGATGAAGACTTCTGCCGGTCTGGATGTCCTCTTCTGCCCCATCGGATGAAGACTTCCGCCCGGCTGGGTGAAGACGACTCAAGGTAGGGAGATCTTCAGGGGGTAAGTGTTAGGTTTTTTTAAGGGGGTTTGGGTGGGTTAGAGTAGGGGTATGTGGGTGGTGGGTTTTAATGTTGGGGGGGTTGTATTTTCTTTTACAGGTAAAAGAGCTGATTACTTTGGGGCAATGCCCCGCAAAAAGCCCTTTTAAGGGCTGGTAAAAGAGCTGATTACTCTGTAATGTAGAATAGGGTAGGGACTTTTATTATTATTATTTTTATTAGGGGGCTTAGATTAGGTGTAATTAGTTTAAAATTCTTGTAACATTTTTTTATTTTCTGTAATTTAGTGTTTTTTTTGTAATTTAGTTTAGTTTATTTAATTGCATTTAATTGTAGGTATTTGTAGCTAATTTATTTAATTAATTTAATGATAGTGTAGTGTTAGGTTTAATTGTAACTTAGGTTAGGATTTATTTTACAGGTAATTTTGTATTTCTTTTAGCTAGGTAGTTATTAAACAGTTAATAACTATTTAATAACTATTGTACCTAGTTAAAATAAATACAAAGTTGCCTGTAAAATAAAAATAAATCCTAAAATAGCTACAATGTAACTATTAGTTATATTGTAGCTATATTAGGGTTTATTTTATAGGTAAGTATTTAGTTTTAAATAGGATTCATTTAGTTAATAAGAGTAATATTATTTAGATTTATTTAATTAATATTTAAGTTAGGGGGTGTTAGGGTTAGTGTTAGACTTAGGTTTAGGGGTTAATAATTTTATTATAGGGGCGGCGGTGTAGGGGGTCAGGATAGGGGTTAATAAATTTATTATAGGTGGCGGCGGTATAGGGGGGGCAGGATAGGGGTTAATAAATTTATTATAGGTGGCGGCGGTATAGGGGGGGCAGGATAGGGGTTAAAAGGTATTATGTAGGTGGCGGCGGGGTGTAGGGGGTCAGGATAGGGGTTAATAAATTTATTATAGGTGGCGGCGGTATAGGGGGGGCAGGATGGGGTTAATAAATTTATTATAGGTGGCGGCAGTATAGGGGGGCAGGATAGGGGTTAATAGGTATTATGTAGGTGGCGGCGGGGTCCGGGAGCGGCGGTTTAGGGGTTAACATATTTATTATAGTTGCGGCGGGGTCTGGGAGCGGCGGTTTAGGGGTTAATCAATTTATTTAGTTGCGGCGGGGTCCGGGATCTGCAGGATAGGGGTTAATTAGTTTATGTAGGTGGCGGCGGTATAGGGGGTGGCAGATTAGGGGTTAATATGTATAATGTAGGTTGCGGCGGGGTCCGGGAGTGGCGGTTTAGGGGGTAATAACTTTATTTAGTTGCGGCGGTGTAGGGGGGGCAGATTAGGGGTGTTTAGACTCAGGGTACATGTTAGGGTGTTAGGTGCAGATGTTTCCCATAGGAATCAATGGGATATCGGGCAGCAGCGAACATGAGCTTTCGCTATGGTCAGACTCCCATTGATTCCTATGGGATCCGCCGCCTCCAGGGCGGCGGATTGAAATCCAGGTACGCTGGCCCGGAATAGTGGCGAGCGTACCTGGTAGTAGTTTAATAACTACCAAAAGTAGTCAGATTGTGCCGAACTTGCATTCGAACATCTGTAGTGACGTAAGCATCGATCTGTGTTGGACTGAGTCCGGCGGATCGAAGCTTACGTCACTAGATTCTACTTTTGCCGGGCAGTAGGGCTTGATAACTAAGGCGAATCAGCCTCGCCACAAATACGCTGCGGAATTCCAGCGTATTTGCGGTTGACGGCTTGATAACTAGAGGCCTAAGTGCTATTGCATTGTCTTGTTATCTTGCATTTGTTGATTATACAAATCTACTGTGTTGACTGGTCCTTTAAGGACTATGAGTTGGGAGAGATATTACCAAAGAAGAGTCGCGCTATGTTTAGTGGGACTGAAAGAAATATGTTCTAATCCAAGTGTCAATAACCTTGTATTAGAACCTATACAGTACTTCTCATTAGTAGAAAAGCTCCATACAGGAGATAAAATAACCATTATCTAGTAGTTATAAAATGTAGGTGATTAGAGAAGTGACTATCCTCTGCTGTCTCTGCTGTAGACCCAGAGGTATGACACTCCATATGTAAAAATAATTTTAAATTTGTTACAGTCCATAGTTAAAAGATAAAAAAGGCTTCAACACTAGTAAAGCTCATAATAATCGCACAATGACAATCCAGTAAATAGACAAAAAATAAAATAAACAAAGCAAAAAAAGAATGTGTTAAAGTGCAAAAAATAGTATATATAATTCAGGGGTCTTCTAACCAGTGTACTTAAAAAAAGAAACATATAATAGTGAAGTCCTGTATGAGAATCCAAGCAAGCAGGTAAATTAAATCGTACTTACACAGACCAGAGCTGTGACTCAGCTCTTAGTATAAAAAGCCTATGTATTTCTTTGAGAAACATAGTGAAGACCGGGGAGAGTCCAAATCAGGTAAAATAATTTATTAAAATATAAATCACTCGGTTCAACAGACTAATATAGGAACAAACCGCATACAAAAGAGTAACTGCTAAACAAGCAAGCAAAAGCTGAAAGCGGATAACAGTTAAAAAAAACCCTCCCAGTGACAATAGTTCCTTCTCGGCCAATCAACTCCAATGCTTGTTTCGCCAGACAGCCTCTTATTCTGCTATGCTCAGAAACATTGGAATGTATAATATTTACAGTAAATACACAGTATAAAACTTAATTAAATATAAATGTAGCTGTATTAACGATACTGGCTGACTCTCACAATGGACAGCTCACAGAACATTGTGTAATTATGAAGTATATTGGTAGAATAAAACTCACAGTGTAGTTAGCACCTATGGTTTACAGTGCAACACCAACCGACTGACTCTCACAACGGTCAGCTCGCAGAACCTATACCACAGCTCTATGGAACCATTTGTACTGGTAAATTGAACTTCTGGCACGGATTCGTCTCAATGTGGTATACTTGTTATCACAAAGAAAGCATTGAGATATCAAGAATAAAATAAAATATTTATTGCATTTTGTTTCTCATCTTATAGCAGCTGTTTCATCAAGCAATACAACATATATAAATATTGCTTCCTTTTATATTTAGCACTGCGGAATCTGTTGGTGCTCTACAAATAACCGATAATAATAATAATAATAATAATATTTGTTTAATGGGGTTTATGTATGCCATGTGTGTGTGTTGAATTGGGATAGAGAGTTTTGGTATACTTAAAATTTATTTTTAATCTAAATTCCTGGTATGTACAGATTGGTTTGATATCTTGTAGATATGTTTATTTCTTATTTTTACACTACATTGATGCCAATGATGCATCTTGTTATTTGGCATACTTTGATTGCCACCACAAATGGCTATCATTGTTTTTAGCATTGGGGAAGCCATCTTGTTTTTTGGGTCCGAGCATGTGCAGATTGGTGTCCAGTATTGTTATTCTTTATCATATGTGATTTATAGTTTCTTCTGGGAGGTGTTGATTGTTTGTCAAGTTCCTTTCTGTGTTGAAATTGATGTGTCCCTTTTGTTGTCGATATGTGTTCAATAACGTGGTCAGAATGATTTTGATTGCAGAAGCCAATGCTGTCCATGCATCGTATGGTTGATTTTCCCAATATCCGAAGCAGAAATGATTTTATTGTTTGCATTGTGCTCCCTAGGAATATGAAAAATAAGTATTGGGAGCGAATAAACACATTATAAACACAATCTGTAATCAACCCCATTGTATGATATGTTACCTAATTGTTGTTTTATACTCAGCTACACTTCTTCACTATTCCTAACTAAATTGTTTAAAATCAAAATGCTGGGCTTGTGTTAAATAGAGAACTGCTTTATTGGGTATGTATTGGTGGCATGACTTCAGATTTGATTTCAGAAATTAGAAAATTAGAGATAGATTTGGTTGTTTAATAATAAAAAACTTTTTTTGCCATTATTATTTCGATATGAGAGAAGTGTAGCCCTATGACTTTTCAACAAATTTTAGATTAATAAAGGAAATTGCACAACTATCCTTATGGTTATGCCAGTTAAAACTCTAGCTTATCTACATTATTTTTTCACTGATTCTGTGATGGGAGACACTGCATATAAAGCTCTATCAATTGGGAGTTTTCTTTAAAAAGTGGATAAAATGTGAATTTTTGTATAACAAAATGTCTTATTGTTTGTTCTAAAATGGCGAATGTGTTAAGAAGGAGACTCACTTTACATTTGAAGGCTGAAAATAACTGTTGGATGGCAAAGATTGGGAGTAAAATACAATTTGATATTATATTATGCCCATCAACATGGTCTAAGTATTCTTTATTAGAATGAACTTTGTTTAAGAAACATGAGGTAGTTAAACAGAAGGTACTTGGCATTCATTTGTGGATTTTTGTGGCTTTTTCCACTTGTTCTAATCCTTAGATTTTGTACCATGATAGCATAGTGTGTTTGGTTTTTTTCTTAGCTAGTTCTTGTGCTGTGGTTCTAGATCCACAGAGTTATTGCAAAACAACAATCTCTAGTTTGCTGCATAAATAGACTTCTGGATTTTCAGGCTTTCTTGATAGTCTGCATTTCTTACCCTTCTCAGCTAAGTGTCATATTTTTCTTCTTCTTATTGTAGATTGCATACCATGGGTTGAAGGATGCAGGTCATGGTGTTTTAGTTATTCAATTCCATAGGCAAAAAATAAATAATTCTGGTGGTACTAAAACCTCATTAAGGTTGATCTGCTAAAGCTGGTGAAATTACATAAGAAGTCTCATCAATAATGCAAGGTCCATAAAAATTATTTTTTTAGAAATTCACATTTTATCTTGACAGCTGTTTATCTCACAATTAAGAACTCATATGAAACACAACAACATTACAATTTAGTCCCCGCCCCCTGCCTAAAGATTTTGCATGATGGCAAGGTTTTGATCATCAGAACATAAGACATAACATTTGCATCCTATTGTTTTGGGTTAATTAAGGTAAGCTAGATATTATTAGAAAGTGTGTACGTCACTTCGCCCTCTAGTAAAAGTTATACTTATATTTTATAATGCAAAATAGATGTTTTTTAGTAGATCAGGGACTGCCAGTAAATACATCCAGCATGTACAGCTGTTGACTACACCTATATTTCCTTTCCCCTCTAAGTTTGAGTAAAAATAGCAATACACTTTTTTTTTTAGATTACAATCAATAAATCATGTGTATCAATGCTAATACATAAGCCTTTTTAATTTTGCTCATCACAGAAATTTCACTCCATTGAATGATCTGTAGACTTATTGATTTTTGTATCCTCTGAGAAAAAGTCAGACGATAAGTTTAGGACAGATGTTCACATCTTTGGCTAAAATGAACAAATTATATTGAAAGAGACAAATCTAACTAGACTTCAGTTACCATCAGTAAAAAAGACCAAAAAAATAATTTTAAAATATATAGAGATTTATAAAAAAAGAAGTTGAACAAAATATGTGATTTTATATTTATTTGTACTTTTTTAATGAATATGAAACAGCATATTTTGTTAGATAAATTTTTTTACATTTATAATAAACCAAATATTTTTTTTACAGATTCCCCTGTACTAAGTAGGATATTTTCATTTTTTTTTTGCTACACAGTTCTACTGGTGTAAACATTTGATAAATATAACTAACATCTAAGCAGAAAATTAAGCACATTTTTCAATTGGTGTAAAATGAGCAAATCATTTTGATTGATTTTTTTCCTTGTCAATTTAAAAATGCCTGCTGTCCTTGATGACAGAGCTCAAATGACTGTGCTGGCATATCTCTCTGATTACAGGAGTCTCAAACCTAAGACACCTGCCAGCAAGCATTAGATCTTTTTAAAGGCATATTAATAATTTCATGAATTTGCACAATACAAACAAAACACAACACACAGTTTTGACAGGATTGAATTATTTAATTGTAAAAAATTATGAATATTTTTATCTTCAAAACTATTTTTGACATAAAGCATTTGGAGCTGTTAATAAGACAATAAGGAATAGAGGAGTGATATAAAATGAAATCCTCTTGGCATATTTACTATAGCAAAGGTACAGTAAAATGAAGATTGAAATGAGCAAAGCGTATAATTTTGTAATTATTTGTTATTTATAATGTTTTCAAAAATAATTTTCAATCTATCTTTATTTAGAAAAGTTTGCATATGCATGTAGAGCATTCTGTGTATATAGAACAAATGCAAATCTGTTAAAATAGAAGAAAACAAATTTTAAATAATAAATATGCATTCTTTTTACCAAATTATTATTATTTTTATCTTAATAACATATTGCACACCAATATATTAATTTAGGGCTTACCACCAGTTGAAGGGAGGTATAGTGGTGAACAACCAAAATGAGTCAGATTTACTTGTGGTATATTTCCCTATGAGACCAAACTTGGCCAGTAGTCTTCTTATCCCAGCGTCAAGTGGTAGGATAAGGAAATGTCCTAGAACAAGAGAACAGATAAGTAAATGAGGTAAGCAGTACTCACTGCAGAGAGGGCAATCCTTAATGGCACTACAGGGGTTAATTGGAGAATAGTCAGGCAAGCAGAGTTTGGTAACAAGAAAGCTATCCACAGTAACAGCAGTTCAGGGGTTAAAGCAGTAGAGAGTGGTCAGTAGAAGACAGAGATCAATACCAGACAGACAGTCCAATCCTTCACAATACCAAGGAGTTTATGCAGAGAGTAATCAGAGACAAGCAGAGTTCAGCAACAGTAAGACAATTCAGCAGTTCAGGGGTTAAACAGCAGAAAGTAGTAAGTGGAAGGCAGAGGTCAATACCAGGCAGACAGTCTAATCCTTCACAATACCAAGGAGTTTAGGCAGAGAGTAATCAGAGACAAGCAGAGTTCTGCAACAGTAAGACAATTCAGCAGTTCAGGGGTTAAACAGCAGAGAGTGGCCAGTGGAAGGCAGAGGTCAATATCAGGCAGGCAATCTAATCCTTCACAGTACCAAGGGGTTTCGGCAGAGAGTAATCGGAGACAAGCAGAGCTCAGCACCGATAAAACAATCCAGCAGTTCAGGGTTTAATCAGGAACGAGGTCAGAGGCAAGCAGAGTTCATCAACAGTAAGGCAATCAAGAGATAGCAATTTAAACAGCACCCAGGAATACAAAGATAAACCTATACTTGGACAGGGAATGTAAGTAAGTAAGGTACTTAAATAGATGTAGATACCTGCCAAGGAGGAGACAGCTGATCCGTACCGGCATCGAGTGCCAGAAGTAACTGCCGCATCCATAGCAATGGCCATGGTAACAGGAGGACAACCAACAGCGTCTGTGGCAATGGCCACAAGGAGACAAAACGGTGAGCGGCGTGACAGAGCCCCCTCCTCAAAGGGTACCTCCGGGACCCTATATAGGCTTGGTGGGATGAGTAGCATGAAACCTGGAGACCAGGGAAGGAGCATGCACATGATGGGCAGGAACCCAGGAACAATCTGCCATAGAGTAACCCTTCCAGTGCAGGAGGTATTGAAGTTGCCTGCATCTGTACCTGGAATCTAGAGTCTTGGCAACCTCATACTCCGGTTCGCCATGAACCAAGAGCGGAGGAGGAGGAAGTCTGAGTCGGGTATATCTGTTTGTGAGGTAGGTCTTGACCAGAGAGATGTGGAAGACTGGATAAATGTGCAAGGTTCTGGGCAAGGCAACTTTGTAGGCAACAGGAGAAATTCTTTTGAGGACCTTTTAAGGCCCAATGTAATGAGGACCCAATTTGTGACAGGGCTGATGTAAGTGTATGGGTCAAGTAGCGACCCAGACTTAATCACCAACAGTAAAGGCACGAATAGTAGCTTGATGATGGTCAGCATGCTTCTTGTATCTGGAGACAGCTGAACGTAACTGAGAGCGTATACGCTGTCAATGAGCAATAAGGCTGGTGAAATAATGGTCAGCAGCAGGAACCCCCTGGGCTGGACTGAAAGAGGGAAGAGACCGGGTTGATAAACTGCAGCAGCTTGAAACAGAGAGCATTGTAAAGATCGGTGCCAATGACTTTTCCTTGCAAATTTAGCCAGGGGCAAGAGTTCAGACCAATTGGTATGCTGAGAATTGACATAGGCTCTAAAATAGGCTTCGAGATCCTGATTTGTTCTCTCTGTTAGGCCATTAGTCTGAGGATGGTAGCCAGAATACAAGGAAACAGTGGTCCCAATCATTTTGCAAAGAGCTCTCCAGAAAGTAGAAATGAATTGAGGTCCTCTGTCAGAGACAAGATTTGCCGGTATACCATGAAAACGTACCACATACAGAAGAATTCATGATTCAAGATTCATGCCTGATGAAACAGTTGCATTGTTTCTCCACCTGCTCAAGTTTTTATTGGCACAAATATGAGTTGTGTTTTTTAAACAAGCTTTAAATAAAACTACCTTTTGTTTTTAATCACTTCTCAGTATTCAGTATCTCTTGAAGCTACGCTACCTAAAGGGTACTAATCCCTGATCTTGGTCTCCTGTCTATACACCTATTTGGTTAGTGTGTATTTTTCGTCTGCTGGTTTCCTGCACCCTGGAGCTGCCTTTTGGATACCAATCAGCTAGCTGGACTGCTGCAGAAATCCAGCCTGTATGGGCATGATTGATTGCCTTTCCTACAAATGAGTACGCTGTGTATATTTTCTGCATTGATCTCCCAAGATTCATCATTGATCTGCACCATTGGCACCTCTATCCATTTGTGTTCCCTTAACAGATTGCCTTATTTTGAACAAAGTTAGAGAGCTGCCCACAAACAACCTCCATACTACATCCTTAATTTTGGGGACTTTTCCTTCACTGGAAACCTGAACATTAAGTATAATAAGTAACTCCTTGGTCTGGTGGTTGTTTCCACCCACACATTGTGGGATTTTTTGGGATTTTGACACTTTGTACTATCACAATTTTGTATATATTTTCTAATATATATATATATATATATATATATATATATATATATATATATATATATATATATATATATATATACTGTTACATTCATTGATATAGATATCACTTAAAGACTAGATTGTTGTAACATCTTATATTGTATGTCACTTAGCGCCTCCTAGAGGATATCATACAGCATTCTTTTTCATGTTTGGTTTGATATCTATATACACATGAAGAAGAAACAGACTTGACAACTCCTGGGCAGTAGGTAGTTTGACCAAGGGCACAAAATGAGAAAGTCTTGAAAATCGGTCCACTACAACCCATATAACCGTATGATGGTCAGAAGGAGGGAGGTCCACAATAAAATCCATGGCTATGTGTGTCCAAGGTTGTTTGGGTATGGTCAAAGGTTGGAGTAGGCCATAAGATAAGGATCGGGGAGTTTTATTGGCAGCACAAGTTTGACAGGCCTTGACATACTCTTGAGAGTCGGACTTCATAGTAGCCAACCAAACATGCAGAGAAAGAAGTCTAAAGGTTCTTGTCAAACCAGGATGACAGACAGTCTGCCATCATGAGCCCAGGATAGCACAGGAGTTCGAGAATCAGAGGTACAAAAAGGATGTCAGGAGTCATAGGGGCTTCGGGAGGTTTTCCTGACTGAGCACATTGTAATCTCTTTAGTAGAGAGGTATTAACTTGAGCCATGACATGGGAGGAATGAATGATGTGTTCGATAGGGGCTTCAGAAGAGTCATTGGAGTGAAGAAACTGACGGGAAAGAACATCACCCTTTTTATTCTTGGTCCCAGGGAGATAAGAGACTATAAAGTTAAAGCGAGAAAAGAATAAGGACCACCTGGCCTGTCGAGGATTGAGTCGATGAGCTGTCTCTAAGTATGTCAGGTTCTTTTGGTCAGTAAGAATCAGAATGGGGTTGGCAGTGTCCTCCAACCAATGTCGCCACTCAGTAAGAGCCATTTTATTGGCTAGGAGCTCATGGTTCCCCACACCATAGTTCCTCTCTGCAGGGTAAAAACGTTTAGAGAAAAAGGCTACAGGATGCGATTTGGAGGTAGACGGTCCCTTTGAGTTAAGACAGCACCAGCTCCTATTTTGGAGGCATCTACCTCTAAAGTGAACTGCAGGTCAGGGTCAGGATGAAGTAGCACAGGAGCAGAACAAAAGGCCTTTTTCAGAAGAGAAAAAGCGTACACAGCTGTTGGAAGCCAATTTTTAGTCTCTGTTTTGTTCAGTCAGCTCAGTGGGTGGAGCAACGATTTTGGAGAAGTTCTTAATAAACTTGCGGTAATAGTTGGAAAACCCCAAGAATCTCTGAAGTTCTTTCAATGTGGTGGGTTGAGGCCATTCCAAACCGCAATTAGCTTAGTAGGATCCATGGACAAACCTTCTTTTGAGATAATATATCCAAGGAACTGAATCCGAGGCTGATCGAATTCACACTTCTCCAACTTTGTAACCAGAGAATTGTTTCTGAAACGAAGGAGAACTTGTTTCACATGCTCATGATGTTTCTCCAGGGTAGTGGAGAATATTAGGATGTCATCCAAATAGACAATGACAGTAAGATTAAGGAGGTCATGGAAGACGTCATTGACAAAAGCTTGAAAGACAGCAGGGGCATTGCACAGCCCAAAAGGCATTACTAAATATTCATAGTGTCCTGATCTCGTGTTGAAAGCAGCTTTCAATTCAT
This sequence comes from Bombina bombina, assembly GCF_027579735.1. NCBI lineage: Eukaryota > Metazoa > Chordata > Amphibia > Anura > Bombinatoridae > Bombina > Bombina bombina. Next base: position 201,864,602 of record NC_069507.1, on the reverse strand, counting down.
GTCCCGGAAAGATGCAAATGAGATTGTATGCCCTATGAAGATCTAGTTTCGTAAAGTAACAAGCATTTTGGAGTGAATCATATAATTCAGTAATCAAGGTAATAGGATAACAGTTCTTGATAGTGATGTTGTTTAGGGCTCTGTAGTCAATGCAGGGTCTCAAACCACCCTCCTCTGACAAAAAAAGAAACCAGCCCCAGCAGGAGAGGAGGAAGGGCGAATAAAGCCTTTCGCTAAGTTTTCTTGGATTTATTCCTCCATGGCTTTAGTCTCCGCCTTAGACGGTGGATAAATCCTTCCTTTAGGAAGTGGAGCTCCATGGAAGAGATCAATTTTACAGTCGTAAGGACAGTAATTCTTTTCGAACACATCCATAAATTCTGCAAATACCAAGGGAAGGATATAAGAAGTCTGAAGGTTGGCTATAGGGGTATGATACAACGGTGTAACCTTGAAAAGAGTAAAACACAGAGGCGCCACCATGGCCTAATATCGCCAATACAATTGAGAACATCAGCACAGAAGAATTAGGTTACTCACAAACAAAAAGCACCCAGCTGGTGCAAGTGGAGCAGGCTGAAACTTTGCAGTGGTCCAGCACACTGTATCCTTGGCATGAGAGCAATTGGATATCCACAGAGAGCCCAGAAATCATATACCTAGATGAGCAAGAGAAAGCAAACCAACATGGCCAAGTATCATCTGGACAAGGATAATTGAACCCAAATGTTTACACTTACAAGAAAATCAGCACCTGAAGGTGCAAATTCAGCAAACTGGAACCATAGTGTCGCCCAGTAGACTACTGCAAAGGCAATCCTCAGCAAATTCCAGGAACAAATATGTAGTTTTCACATAAAGTGATAAACCACACAATAGCAAGTATATAAAATATTAAAAACTTTATTATTACAGCGACGCGTTTCTCAGCCTACTCAGGGCTGTTTCATCAGTCTATGAACAAACATTGTAATACACTTGCTATTTAACAGATAATCTGTAACAAAGGAAACTATTGTGATTGGTTGAACAATTAACACTCCACACCTATTTCACATCTCATTAGTGTGGTTGTTTAGTAACAATTGTATACACATATAGGTCAGATGGTATCTAGCATATGTTAACTCATTCATATGAAACAATAAAATTGACAGCATGTATAAACTACAACTAGCTCACACCATTCTAATCAACCCCACAGCGGACATAAATCAGATCATGTTAAAAACAGTTATCAAAACAGTTAATGACTGAAAAACAATACAAGAAATTTAGAGGATTAAAATTGTACATTTAGTACAGGTTAAAAAGCATCTATTGTGCCATCAGTAACCACTCGTAATAAAAACATCCTATTAGTCTATATGTTAGATAAATATGTAAGCCTAATAAGATCAGCGTATAAACACATGTCAAATTTGAAAAAATAGTTTCATTGGTATTCACTTGTAGTTTGTGTGCACAATTGTGTGAGATCTTATACTAGCATTGCTTACTTGCTCGAAAATTGTAAACAGGTCAATACTGATTCAGGGAGATAGAAAATAACTTGATATATCACTTGACCTTGTTATGTTGAACAGCGGGAAGACTGCATCAGCTGTATGTGTATAAAATTTAAAACCCGTGTCAAGAACTTAAGACCATAGCTGATACGTCTATGTGACCAGGGAGTGTAAGAGAGACAGCCAATCCGTGATGTAGTTTTAATAAGCCAATAGCGGTGCTTATGTGATATGGCATGAGAAGAGGATCCAATAGGATCGTGTATAAGGGCGTACACTGTCGGTTAGCATGCCTCTCTTCATTCAGAAGAAATAAACTGTATTGTGTCGGCGATAAATATTTTACCTAAGTCTCTGTCAGTGCGCAGATATCGCGCGCCACCACTTACTGCAGTGATAGATTGTCAGCCAAAATTGCTAGGGGTAAGGGCAGATATTCAGGCTTGAATTAATAATGATACAATGTGACTAAGCTATATACCTAGTGTGATGAGCCCGTGATACTGGTGAATAATAGAAAGATATACTAGGAAATAAAAAAATTAAATATATAATTATTAACCGTGAAAAATGATATCAGTAAATATACATTAAATGTTAGTGGGCTATAATATAACCATAAGTGTTGTTATCTAAATATTAGAGTGTGATACTAAATAAAGTGAAAGTACATGATACACATAATAAAGTTCAGAAAATGAATGACAATGTGAGATATGAAAGTGTATTTTAATAAATATAGAATATAATATAATGTATGTGCTTTTGTATATATATGCAGTCTAGAAGACTATAATAGACAGCAATGTGTGAATATGTATATTCAAACTATTCCCTAATAAGATATTCAAAACTTATAAAAATGCACTCATCTTGCACAACTATTCATTGCTAGTTGATTAGTCATAAGTGCATGTACTGGTACTTAAAAGTGTTTAAGTGTTATATACAATATTCATATAATCCTATAAATTATCTTCATTTTCTCATCAGTCTGATGAGATGTTGAGTGAAGTGTGATGGCGAATATGCCTTGGTGATATATTTAAAATCCCTATGTATTAGTGACAAAAGTCACTAAGAGATGGTAATAAGGTCCCTATATATCAGTGACACCAGTCACTACATAAGGGTATAATAGAAGATAGTAAGTAAATATCCTATGTATCAGTAAAAAAAGTCACTAAATGTGGATATAATATAATATAAGATAGTGAAAAAATTCACATCTGTAAATATTCATCCTTATGGGTATCATAGGAAGTGGCGATAGAATACACAAATATTTATGTGAATTATATTCTTTTGTAGACAAGGTTCATTGTATATATCAGAACAATTGTGTGAGTGTACGGGCAGGCTTCATCATATATATCAAATATAATTGGATGAGTGTACCCCTTTGGGTTAATAAGACTAGCTTAGTCAGATTGTATCATTATTAATTCAAGCCTGAATATCTGCCCTTACCCCTAGCAATTTTGGCTGACAATCTATCACTGTAGTAAGTGGTGGCGCGCAATATCTGCGCACTGACAGAGACTTAGGTAAAATATTTATCGCTGACACAATACAGTTTATTTCTTCTGAATGAAGAGAGGCATGCTAACCGACAGTGTACGCCCTTATACACGATCCTATTGGATCCTCTTCTCATGCCATATCACATAAGCACCGCTATTGGCTTATTAAAACTACATCACGGATTGGCTGTCTCTCTTACACTCCCTGGTCACATAGACGTATCAGCTATGGTCTTAAGTTCTTGACACGGGTTTTAAATTTTATACACATACAGCTGATGCAGTCTTCCCTCTGTTCAACATAACAAGGTCAAGTGATATATCAAGTTATTTTCTATCTCCCTGAATCAGTATTGACCTGTTTACAATTTTCGAGCAAGTAAGCAATGCTAGTATAAGATCTCACACAATCGTGCACACAAACTACAAGTGAATACCAATGAAACTATTTTTTCAAATTTGACATGAATGGGGTTTGTTTATACGCTGATCTTATTAGGCTTACATATTTATCTAACATATAGACTAATAGGATGTTTTTATTACGAGTGGTTACTGATGGCACAATAGATGCTTTTTAACCTGTACTAAATGTACAATTTTAATCCTCTAAATTTCTTTTATTGTTTTTCAGTCATTAACTGTTTTGATAACTGTTTTTAACATGATCTGATTTATGTCCGCTGTGGGGTTGATTAGAATGATGTGAGCTAGTTGTAGTTTATACATGCTGTCAATTTTATTGTTTCATATGAATGAGTTAACATATGCTAGATACCATCTGACCTATATGTGTATACAATTGTTACTAAACAACCACACTAATGAGATGTGAAATAGGTGTGGTGTGTTAATTGTTCAACCAATCACAATAGTTTCCTTTGTTACAGATTATCTGTTAAATAGCAAGTGTATTACAATGTTTGTTCATAGTCTGATGAAACAGCCCTGAGTAGGCTGAGAAACGCATCGCTGTAATAATAAAGTTTTTAATATTTTATACACTTGCTATTGTGTGGTTGTATTGCTTTCTCTTGCTCATCTAGGTATATGATTTCTGGGCTCTCTGAGGATATCCAATTGCTCTCGTGCCAAGGATACAGTGTGCTGGACCACTGCAAAGTTTCAGCCTACTCCACTTGCACCAGCTGGGTGCTTTTTGTTTGTGATTAACCTTATTCTTCTGTGCTGCTGTTCTCAATTGTATTGGCGATATTAGGCCATGGTGGCGCCTCTGTGTTTTACTCTTTTCCAGATTCTCTACACCAGGATTGCCATCCTTTGACAGAGTGCTGCCTCCACGTTTGGATTACTGTATCACCATGGATATATAGACTCTTATATATTTTATAGGTCTTTGGGATTGTGTTTCATTTTTATTTTTAAATATCTCTACATACTTTTTATTTTTTATTTTATCTGTATTATTTGTATTGCCATCTGATTATTGCAGTATTATTTTGCTGATATCATCATTTGGTTGGCATTTAGTACATATAACTGAATGACCACGCACTTAAGAGACATCTATCAGTCCATCACATATCTGTTGTTATCACATATATTAAGGAAGCGCCCCCTAAGGGCGTGATGTGTTGTTAGTTCTCATCACTCTCTCTTTATAACAGTGTAACCTTATCCAGGCAGGAGTGAAAACAGGATTTGCCCCAGGAGGACAACTGTCACTCAGTCCAATTGAATTGTGGATTGTGTTTTCGTAGCCAAGGAAGACCAAGAATAACTTGTTGTGTAGGGGAATAACATCAAATTGCAATTGTTCAGAATAAAGGACTCCCACAGTCATGGTCAGGGGTGCAGATTCAAAATGGATCAGGCCAGATCCAAGGGGAGTTCCATCCAGAGTGGTTGTTTTGAGTCACTGCTTTTTCTGGAGCAGGGTCAAACTTACATGAATCATGAAACGGTGATCTAGGAAATCTTCAGCTGCCCCAGAAACAACAAAGGCTTGTGCGTGGGTAGAACTCTGGAGAAAAGTAAAGGTAATGGGTACCAGGATCCGAGAAGAGTGATGGGGATTGGTAGTAGCCATGCTTAGAGGTACCCCTTTTTTATCCTCTAAACGTTGGCTTTTCCTAGCAGTATTTCACAATTCTTGAGTTGGTGTGCATTAGATCCATAATAAAAACATAGTCTTAACCTCCTTCTTCTTTGTCTTTCAGATTCAGAGGACTTAAAAGAAGAGAGATCCATGGGTTCCTCCTCAGAAGCAACTGGAGGTGTAGGAGGGGTGGAGGACAGTCTAGAGGATATATGGGTAGGAGGACGAGAAGACAGGCCCCTACGAGTTCTCTCTCTTTCAGCTTGTCGCTCCTGAAGGTGAGAATCCAGACTGATACACAGCTCTATAAATTCATCCAGGGTAGATGGAACATCACGATAAGTGAGCTCATCCTTGATGCGTTTATGTATACCTCTCTGGAAGGCTGCCCTGAGAGCACTGCAATCTCAACTTTTCCTTATGTGCCAAGGTGTGAAACTCAATGGCATAATGTGCCACAGATCTATTACTCTAGCGGAGATCCAAGAGAGAGTATTTTGCAGCAGAAGTGCGACCAGAGGTCCCAAACATGGAAGACAGTGCAGAGATGAAGGTTCAGGAGCTAAGCAATTTGTTCCAATAGGGGAGAGACCCAGGCTAGGGACTTATCTTTCAATAAGGAAAGATGACCTTTGACTGATGGGACTGGAAGGTATGAGGGTCCTTGTGGAAATGCAGTCTGCACTGGTTGAGAAATCCCCTACAGTCGGTAGTGCCATCATATTTGTTAGGCAAAAGGTATCCAGTGTATACTGCCAGAAGCAGGGGAGGAGGTTGTAGTACTAGTAGCAGCAGGGGTAGGCTGTGTGGCAACAGGAGCAGTATTTTTCTCTGCAACAAGTGAGGAGAGCATAGCGGCAATAGTCTCTAATTTAGAATCCAGACTTTGCAGGTCTGTGGCATGGGTTTCCAGCATTTGTCCCTGAAGAGAGATTGCTCTTGCTACCTCATTTGGGTCCATGGCCCAAGTATAATGTAATGCTTGTGGCATATTTCCATATCAGACCAAACTTGGCCAGTAGTCTTCTTATTCGGGCATCAAGTGGTAGGATAAGGAAATGTCCCAGAACAAGAGAACAGATAAGTAAATGAGGTAAGCAGTACTCATTGCAGAGAGGGAAATCCTTCATGGCACTATAGGGGTTAACTGGAGAATAGTCAGGCAAGCAGAGTTCGGCAACAAGAAGACTATCCACAGTAACAGCAGTTTAGGGGTTAAAGCAGCAGAGAGTGGTCAGTGGAAGGCAGAGGTCAATACCAGGCAGACAGTCCAATCCTTCACAGTACCAAGGGGTTTAGGCAGAGAGTAATCAGAGACAAGCAGAGTTTGGCAACAGTAAGACAAATCAGCAGTTCAGGGATTAAGCAGGAGCGAGGTCAGATTTCATCAACAGTAAGGCAATCAAGAGACAGCAATTCAAACATCACCCAAGAATACAAAGATAAACCTATACTTGGGCAGGGAATGTAAGTAAGTAAGGTACATACATAGGTGTAGATTCGCACCAAGGAGGAGACAGCTGATCTGGACCGGCATCGGAAAGGACCCGGCGTGTGGTGATGACGTCATCACCGAGCGCCAGAAGGAACCGCCGCATCCATGGCAATAGGGGGACAGCCGACAGCATCTATGGCAACGGCCACTAGGAGACAGAGAGTCGAGCGGTGTGACATACAGCTGGTATTGCAATAGTGATTTATGCTAGAGTGATTACCTCAACTTTAGAGCTCTGGTTAACTGTTTCGAGAAACTAAAAAGTTGCACAAAACACATTAAAAATACAAAAGTTTTAAAGGCTCAAAGATTAAAGGTCTCAGAAACAAAATGGAAGGCAAAGGGCTTTAAAGGGACACTCAGGTTAAATTAAATTTTCATGATTCAGATACAGCATGTAATTTTAAACAACTTTCCATTTTACTTCCATTAAATAAAATGTGCACAGTCTTTTATATTTACACTTTTTGAGTCAACAGATCCTACTGAGCATGTGCAAGAATTCAAAGACTATACGTATATGCATTTGTGATTGGCTGATTGCTATCACATGGTACAAAGGGAGTGGAAATATACATAACTTTGAAATTTGTTATAAAAAAATCTACTACTCATATGAAGTTCAGACTAAGTGCTATTGCATTGTCTTGTTATCTTGCATTTGTTGATTATGCAAATCTAATCTGTTGACTGGTCCTTTAATATAGACATACATACATATACATGTCTAAATATATATATATATATAAAAAAACAAGAGATTTGGGGGCATATTTATCAAGCTCCGAATGGAGCTTGATGTTCCGTGTTTCTGGCGAGCCTGCAGGCTCACCAGAAACAGCAGTTATGAAGCAGCGGTCACAAAGATCGCTGCTCCATAACCTGTCCACCTGCTCTGAGCAGGCGGACAGACATCGCAACAATTCAACCCGATCGAGTACAATCGGGTTGATTGACACCCCCCTGCTGGCAGCCTATTGGCCGCGAGTCTGCAGGGGGCGGCGTTGCACCAGCAGCTCTTGTGAGCTGCTGGTGCAATGCTGAATACGGCGAGCATATTGCTCCCCGTATTCAGCGAGGTCTATCAGACCTGATCCGCACTGTCGTATCAGGTCCGACAGACCTTGATAAATTGGGGCCTTGGAGTAGTGTCCTTGCACGTGCAAAGACAATACTGGAAGGCGCTAGTGCTAACAATAATAAAGGGGTAAAGCTGCTGGAGTATACGAAAAATGTGTATCTGAACAGCCCTCTCTTTCAAATACACGACAAAACATTATTAGAAAAAGGTGGTAGTATACTACACAGCGCTACACCTCCTAAACGTACCTGTTTGCTCAAAAATATAAGTATCAAAGGTATGCAATAATGATATAAATATAAAGATTCACTTTGATGTACTGACCTTAAATACAAATTATATATACAGTCTGGAAACAAATATGTGAACTGAGTGTGTATGAACCACACAGACTCTAAAGTAAACAAATGTTTCAAACAAATCCAACTTGATTGTGACTATCGTCAGTAACGCATTAGGGAGATCAAAACATGCACGATTTTGTACAGTATCAGTTACCAAATATGAAAGTACCAAAAAATCAATTATTAAATAAGAGTTGGATGAAATTAAAATTAAAAGTTAAATAACGTCCATATACAAATAGACAAGTCCTTTATAGCATAAACTGCAATTTCTATTGGGCAGTCTTCTTTACGTCCAAATATCCTAATAGTGGGCTATGGTTCTACTTACAATAGCAACCTTCAATACAATGAGGTAAGGGTTAAACGAGTCATCAGAGGTTTGATTGTGACACTTCCACGGAGGCAGCTTGATTCTGAGACCTGTTAGGAAGTCTACACCGGTTCTTTCTTTGAGATCACTGTATCCGGTTCCTCTCCGGTCACTCGTTCAGTTGTTATAGAGAGGAAGAGAACAAAGCGCACATAGCGTAATATTGTTTTAAATAGACATGTGCGTTTCGATTCGGAACTAATCGAAATTCGGACGAATTTCTTAAATTCGGAGATTCGGATCAATTCGGATTTCCGAATTACGATAGTACCGAATCTACTGAATAAATCCGAATTAGTTCGGATTTATTCGTTACATTCAGATGGCCATGGATTACACTACTATTGTACAGTATATTAGGTTATATAACTCTGCTATGGGTTACACCTAATATACAGTACATAATACTAGTCTAATGCACAGCACATCCCACCTAACACATACCGAAATTCCGAATTTCCGAACCAAACTGAATCCAGCCGAATGTATTCGAATCCGAATAAATCCGAAACAAATCCGTAACAAATTCATTCGAATTTTTCAGAATTCGTATCAATCCGAACCGAAATTTGAAAGCATCCGAATCGATCCGAACCGAAACAAATGTTTCCGCCATGCACAAGTCTAGTTTTAAACAAAACAAAGTTTAATATGAGAAACAATGGTACTCACAAACATAACCTCAATCTATATGAGGTATCATCATCGTTTTAAAACAATTGTAACAGGTGTACTGTCAGGTATCACGCTCCTACTTCACTGACTTTGCCTTCTACTGTGCCTTTAAGACTTGCACCAACTCTACTCCTCTCCCTATATAAGGCTCCTCCTTGCTACATCTTATTGCTTAGTATTGCAGATACCAATCTGATAGTCTGTGAGCCTTTGCCCTTGTGTGAACGCTGTTCATAGTCTCCAGTTCACAGTATCTCCAACCGGATTCCATATCCTTTTGTGTGTGCACACTCTAACTTTTCTAAGGATTCTCTGTACCTTTACCTTGTAGCTTTTAGCCTCCAAGGTCTTTATCCTCTGCTGACCGGGACTTTGTCTCTCCTGTGAGCCTTCCGCTCTCCCTATCTGATAGCCTTCAGCGCTCACTACCGGAACGCGGTGACGTCATCGCCGGCTGAGACTCTCTGCCTCAAGCAGCAGGCCTGAAGCCCTGCTCGCTCTCCGGATTTACAGCCTGTCACCTCTGCTTCAGCTGGGTAAGCCTGGTTCTTAGGAGTACCTCTGAGCCAGTATTATATGTGCCGCAGCCTGTCTCTCTCTCCGCCATACCTGTATATTGACATTAACACGCTGCATAAGGTTTTCCTGTGATTACTTATCTTTGACCAGTCCTCACTCTGGGCTACCATTTATGATACGTATTTTTTATACAAATATTGTTCATACCCTACTTTTCTCACATTACCTATTATCCCTCAGGACTGCTAGCATTTACCCCTGCTGCTAATTTTTTAACCACAGTGTCAACCCTGATACATGTGGTAGCCATAGGGTGTAATTGCTAACTACACCTGTATATTAAACATTGCATTGAGTGATTTTCAGTACTACATTGTTGCGCAGGTATTCCATATGTTCCCTAAACTAATCACATATGCAAAACAACCTATACTATTCTGTGACTTCCTAGCAGTTGTGGTCCTTAATTCCTTATGTAACATATATATAATAGAATCTGGATTCCAGTGTATCCTGACATGTACAAATCTTCAGCTTGTGTGTATAGCATAGACAGATATTTAGTACAAATAAAGCAGTCACAAAGAATCTAGTAAGACTCTATTAAAAACTTCAATCTTATAAAAACATAAGCAGCCGCTTCCAACACCCTAAAGAGTCTGACGCGTTTCAAAGTTATGATAAACTTTTTCATCAGAGGCGCTGTTGGATCGGCTATTTGGTTTGGTTTTTAAAAACTCCCGCCGATTGCGTGGAGGGGGTGTGTAAGCCGGCTGCTCTCTGGTAGGTTTATTACGCTATTTACGTCACATGAACCAAATACCGTTAAATTTTAAATTATAACCCTATATTGTATAGTTATACTCGTTCCGCTGTGTGAGACAAGAGCGCTCCATCTGAAATTTCAATTATAGATAGTATTTCAGTGTCTGTTCTCTTGGTATATGTGTAACCCCAATTACTAATAAACTATCCATTCGCCATGGAGATTGATATGTGCACAACACCACGCTTCCTATTGACAGATACAATGCCTTCTTTGTCGGGATACCTCGACACACATGTCCAACAGAATCTCATCGATCCTTTCAATCTTAGCTGACTGGTACACATGTAGTGCATTAATTTAGTTACTAAAGACTTGTATTATTACCATGGCGTAGATATTGTGTTATTGACTATGAATATACTTACAGTTCTCAATAACATGGATCTGACAAAAGTTAAATGCTATTTATGGAATAAAGCTACACTACATAAACTTGTAGAATAAATATTTTATAACAACCATTGCGGAATTGGAGAAAGTTTAATGATGTTTATGGAATAAAGCTACACTACATAAGCTAGCAGAATATATATTTTATAACAACCATTGCAGAATTGGAGAAAGGTAAACTCCAAACCCTAAAGGGCATAATAATTGTACAACATTATATCTTGAAACATTTACTCTGACAATGCCTCCAATGCAATTGGTTATCTATGATTATATGTAAAACAATTGGATTATTATCCCGATTATTGTGTAAAACTTAAAACAATATTTTCTTAGATGTAATGTGCAATTCCTCTATATAAACTAAGTTGAATCTAATTTTATGATGTTTATTTGGGGAAGGTTTTATAATAGTTTCAAAGCCTTATTTCCATAAATGTATTAAATTCCCTCACAAAAAAGCCACTATGTCTATATCTTTATTAAGTCCCACTGGATACTATGGCCCCTAGTTATCAATGTCTGTCTGACCTGATCCGACAGTGCGGATCAGGTCTGACAGACCTCGCTGAAGACGGCGAGCAATACGCTTGCCGTATTCAGCATTGCACCAGCAGCTCACAAGAGCTGCTGGTGCAATGCCGCCCCCTGCAGACTCGCGGCCAATAGGCCACCAGCAGGGGGTGTCAATGATTTCCGGCGATGTCTGTCCGTCTGCTCTGAGCAGGCGGACAGGTTATGGAGGAGAGGTTTTTGTGACCGCTGCTTCATAACTGCTGTTTCTGGCGAGTCTGATAACTCGCCAGAAACACGGGGCATCATGCTCAATTCGGAGCTTGATACATATGCCCCAATGTATTTAGATGGTGTATCCAAAAGGTCTCTCTCTGCCTCAATTTCTTTACCCTGTCTCTTCCATTTTTATCAGGTGGGATAAAATCTAGAATTGTACCTTTCAAACATTTATTGATTTTATTATGATGTTTGCAATAATGGTCAGAAAGATTATGGCCTTTAAAACCTGCCTCAATATTTTTAATATGTTCCAGTAATCTGGTTTTATAGACTCTCTTGGATCTACCAATGTAATGGAGTCCGCAACCACATTCCAATAGGTACACGCAAAATTCACTTTTACAATTTGTTAGAAAGTTACTTTTACATTCTTTACTATTAGAATATATATATATATATATATATATATATATATATATATATATATATATATATATTCATTTGTATTTATGTATTTATATGTGTATTTAGAGTCATATATACACATATAAAAACAATAAATACATATGTACACATATTTAGATATATTTTTAGGTGCATTGGAGCCCTTTGCAGTTAAGTAGATAAAAACATGAAAAAGCATATTTATGCAATATTAATTTTGAATAAACGTTTTAACTATATATTTACTATAAATATTTATCATTCCAATGTTCTGCACATCGCAGAATATGTTTTATATATTTATAAATAGATATTCCTATATATATATATCTATACCTTTGTATAATCATAGTCATCTATATATATATATAGTTACAAATATCTATAGAGAAATATTTATTTATGAATAAACATAGCATATTCTGTTATGTGAAGAACATTTGTATGTGAAATATTTATATTCTCATGTCTCATGAGAATATGTTATTATGTTTGCACAAGAGTGGGGTGTTAGTTTTTTTCCCCCTTTTGTTCTCCATTGACTTCTATGGGGAATACATAAACGCGCATGCGATATTCTAACTTCACATTTTTACGCTTGTCTGGTTAGCGCGTATAGGAAAACAGTTTACTTTCAACTCATAATATGAGCGAAACCTGACAAGCACAAAAGCTTACTTCTAGCACAATTAACACTCGAGGGGGAGCATTACATAGAGATTCACTTATAGTCTGACTCAAAGTGTATGTTTTATCTGTACCAAACCATGAATCATGAATTCATTACTTTTATTTTGCAAGTAGTTTATGATTACTTATGAACCAATTATATTACAAACATGTACTTGGCCATCACTGATCATACACATGCCCTTAGTCTGCTTTCTAATATACTGTATATATATAGGCAATTAAAACAAATATTTTCCCCTTTATTGAATATAACATTTAATTTTGAATTGTAACATTCTTATTAGTTTTCATAAACATCAATTTTGGTCTATAAGAATTAAAAAAGTAGTGAAATGTTCTGTTACTACATTCTCCATTTGAATGTTATTGTTCAATGTTGATTTTTAACCTAGCAGAAAATGTACAACTTGATAACAGCTATTTTATATAATAGAAGTTTCTTTTGCAAATTTATCATTACTGGGGTGTGTGACCTGAGTCTTCAAAATTTGCATGACATGGACAGTGCCTTACTATTTCTAATATTGTGATCTAGACAGTTGGCTTAGTGGCTAAATTCATGTTTGTCTTATTATCCCCCTGTTCTTGTCACTTGAATTAGAACTGTATAATGCCAGCATCCACATTAGTTTAGGAATATTTCCAGTTCATTTGGAATTCATATTTGGAATATAACCCAGTCAGTATACCAATCATATTATTGTATCCTAAATCAGAGTATGGGGTTACATTAAAAAATTGAACATAGATTGTCATCTCCTTCGATTTTCAGATTTTATTTTTGGTGTTCTTATTTTGTTTTAAGAATATTGTTTTCTACTTGTTTTTTTATTATAGGTGAAAGGCTTCATAGAAAATTTTAAATAATTTGTCATTAATTAAATAATATGAAATATGTTGCAGTATAAACTAACAAAGCATCATATTTACCCAGCTATATCATATGTTATACTTGTAAAGCAACTTTATAATTGAAAATATACTATTACATTTGTTTGCATATGCTAAACTTAATATATATATACAGGTATATGTGTGTGTGTGTGTATATATATATATATATATATATATATATATATATATATAAGAGAGCTTTTTTAAATGTATTATAGTGTAGGAGTACTCCCATTCAGCAAGAAAGCTTTAGGTACTTACGTTTCAGTTGTTTAAAATTGTTGTTCACTTTGTGCTACTTTTAACTCATAGGGACATTCTGGTCAAAATTTAAATGCATATAGAGGAATTACATCTTTGAATAGAAACACATTTGCAATATAAATGTATTGGCAAATATGCTTCTAGTAAAACTTATCACTGTTTTAGTGTTAAAAAAATGTTTTCTGCACGTGCACTTTAGGCATAGCTACACATTCTTAGTGCACCATAATTGTAAATAATGTAGCTGCTCAGAGTGCCAGTGGGACTTGTATAATGTTAGCAATTAACACATGATACAAGCACCTTAGTGCTTAGCTTAGTGTTAGCAAAACCACAAAATATTCATCCATGAATCGAATAGTACATACAATTTTAAACAACTTTCGTGTTTACTTTTATAATCAAATATGCTTAATTCTCTTGTTATCCTTTGCTGAAGGAAAAAAAACCTGCATGTCTGTTTATGGGCAGGGTGTTTTGTCTTTCCATTGTTGGGGAACTATTGGACTTTTTTTCTTCTTTTGCAGGCACAGTACATGTTAAAAGGAAATTATAATCTAAACAGCTTCAAGACCTGGAGCTCCACCGGGTTCAATCTATGTTAGAGAGGTTCAAAAGTTTATTTTACTACCGTGGTAATAAGGTTTCTTCATTGCTAGCAGCTAAATTACAACACCGAAGATTACCTCTATTAAAACTTCTAGAGATAAACAGGTATTTTCCCCCCAAAGATATTGGGGAAACGTTCAAATAATTTTATTATTCTATCTACAACTTATAACCAAGTCTTGACAAAGAACCACTACCTCTTGATGAAGTCCGCTTGTTTCTAGACACATTTCATTTACCCCAACTTCCACAGGAGTGTTGCCCTAATCTTATAACGCCGATATTGATTGAAGAAGAACAGAAAGCTATTAAAGGTCTGAAGCTAGGGAAGTCTCCTGGCCCTGATGGCTTCACAGCCAGATTTTATAAGACATTTCAACCTATTATCACCCCCATTTTATGTAGAATGTTTCAGGAAGATATGCGCACAGGGTTCTTTGACAGAGTATTCTTGGAAGCCAAAATAGTGACGATCTTAAAGCCAGGTAAACCTTCAGATAATTGTAGCAGCTATCACCCCATCTCCCTGCTCAACCTAGACACCAAGCTATACACTAAAATAATGGCCAACAGACTATCCAAAGTCTTACCCCATTTGGTCCATGCAGACCAGGTGGACTTTATACTACATAGGGAAGGCCCGGACGCTACTAGGCGCATATTAATCATTCTTACCATTGCCTCTTTGTGGCCCTGTCTCTCTATGCTGAGAAAGCATTTGACAGGGTCATGTGGGGCTATCTATGGGAGGCAATGAGAGCCTTTAACCTCCCTATTGACTTTATACAAGCTACCCAAGCCCTCTACTCCTCCCCGACCACCAGAATTAGAGGGGTTGGTTTCACTCCACCTCTTTCACTATATCTAATGGTACTAGGCAGGGGTGCCCACTCTCTCCCCTCTTATTCACCTTATCCATTAAACCAATAGCCCAAGCGATCAGAATAGATCCCCAAATACATGGTATACCCACAGAAGATTCACAACACAAGATATCCCTTTATGCCGATGATATCGCCTTATTTCTGAGGACCCCAGATGTTTCCATTCCTGCAGTCCTTCAGCTTTTGAACCACTTCGGGTCAATGAGTTTCTATAAATTAAACATCACCAAGACTGAAGCACTGCATATTCATATATTAACCCCAAACCTAATACATTTACAGCGCATCTTCTGATTCCAATGGAACTCCCAATGTAATAAAATACTAGGGACCTTCTTGAGCCCAGACCCTTCCATCATGATTACCAAGAATTATTCAGAGAGACTCTTAGAATTCAAAAATCTTCTGCTCTCTTGGGCATATCGGGAGATATCGTGGTCAGGGAGAATAGCGGTGGTTAAGATGTCCTTTATCCCACCCAGAACCGCCAGACAAACACTGCAGAGACCACTCACACATGGGGGTTTAGCCCTCCCTAATATAATCTTATATTATAACTCAGCTCGTCTTGCCCATATCATGAGCTGGAATATATTAAAACAACCCCCTAGATGGAACGACGTAGAAACCTCCCTAATTCCGCCAAGCCTGGAACTCTCTGACCTTGTCTGGATACCCCAACATCATAGGCAAAACTTAAACATAAAATCCCCTATACTTCAGGAATTGGGACCAAGTAAGACATAGCCCGGGCATCTCCCCCACCCATCACCCGCCCTCTCTTTAATAAGTGCCATATTCTGTCTACCTGATTCTCATGTAGATTATTGGTGAAACCTTCAGGTCAAGTCAATATCAGACCTATACCACAATGACAGGTGGTTGTCACACCCTCATTTATGTGCCACACACCACATCCCGGCCTGGTTACATTTTGAGACATTCCGTCTAAGCTCCTGGATGAGGTCTTGGGGATACCCTAAGCAAAGTCCATGTAAATTAACTTTATGGTAAAGCAAATTGAAACAGGGTTGTGCTCTTAAACATTCTCCGTCTTTCATTACAGATTACTCCTTGAACCTCACAATCATCACAAGATACCCCAATATATGGCCTGGGAGAGAGAGATAGGTTTCACAGTTGATACAGACACCTGGTTTCAGCGATCCGTTACCACTAAAAAACTACTGCACTGCGCCATCCTTTGGGAAATACAGTATAAAATCTTAGTGCTGTGGCACTTAGTCCCTATCACGCTACATAGAATCTATGGCACGCACTCCCCATACTGTTGGCGAGGCTGTGATCAAATGGGCACAACTCTGCATGTGTGGTGGTCATGTCCAAAGATTCAGGTTATCTGGAGGAAACTCTTTGATATGATCCACCAATTATCCCTGACACCACCTTACAAACCAGAAACCTGTCTACTGCATATGGAAATCTCAAATTTAGCCCCACCTACTGATGCCCTCCTAATTTACCTCTTCATGGCTACTAAGCTTGCAATCGCAAGAGCCTGGAAGAATAAGGACTCCTCCCTTATATACTTTGCATAAAGACTCAAGCCTACACATAAATGAGAAGGCTATTAGGATGAGGAACATAATCTTTCAGATATTCAGCTCTCCACAGCATGAATATGTGACATTGCATTGGTGAGCTTTCTGTGTATTACAAATGTTTGTAAACTATACGAATAGATCTAAAGCGGCCGATTTATCATGGCACGAATGGGGCCATATACACCTGTTTCCGCGTGAGCCTTCAGGCTCACCGGAAACAGGAGTTAAAAACCGCTGCTCCTTAACTTGTCCACTACCTCTGAGGAGGCGGACAGCAATCCACCTGATCACATACGATCGGGATGATTGACACGATTGACTGTGAATCTGCAGGGGGCAACATTGAACAAGCATTTCACTAGAAATGCTTGTGCAATGATAAATGCTGGCAGCGTATGCTGTCAGCATTTATCAATGTGCGGCTTACATGATCTGCAGTGTAGTTGTGAGTACAACTACACTGTCTTAGTAATGTTGCACAGGTAATAATATCAGCAGCTTGATGTGCTAGGCTGGGGTTGGGCAATGGAGCTGGGAACTAGGATTGTTTATTAGCAAAGAAAAAGGGGTTTTGTTGAGTGACACTCTGGTGGGAGCTAGAGGATGTTAATTGGCAAAAATCAGATAGTAAAAAATCAGATGTATAGAAAAGAATATTTAATTCATATGAAATACGCAAAACTAAAGAAGTTTATTTGACAAATAAAATAATTGTCAGAATATGCATAAAAATGTGATCACAACTATAAAACAAATTTGATCCAAGAAAATAGAAACACAGTACACATAAAAATGAGCTGCAGTTTAAAATGTAATCAAACACAATTAATAAGTGAAATTATAGCATAACTCTGTGACTCAAAGTGTTGAGGTCGGTATATTCTATTTAGTAATTACCATTCCATACATAGGCAACTCACTAGGATGATTTAAATCTAATATCAGCGCTTCTAGTGCTTAGATACTTTGCTTGACACTTGAATAAGGTTATTATAAATGAATAAAATACAATGTTGCTAATAGGCAGAGTGGTGGACAAAAGCTTTATACGATGTATATAATTCCTTTAGGACAGTCAGAAAGCCTTCAGCATGGTCAGTGAAGAAGCTAGGATAAGGCTGAAAACCCACAGCAAGGTGATCCCTAGCAGGCAAGTCTGACTAAGTGTGACTGCGTTTTGGGACTACACCACATACCATTATAGAGCTCCGGTAAGGCTAGCAAGTTGTGAAATTAATATTAAATTACTTACCGGTCAGCTACTTATCCACCTAGACTCTTTTACCACTTGGAGTATAATTACATATACTGCGATTCAGCAGAGAAGGCTTTCTGACTGTCCTAAAGGAATCATATACGTTGTATAAAGCTTTTGTCCACCACTCTGCCTATTAGCAACATTGTATTTTATTATTTTATATTAACCTTATTCAAGTGTCAAGCAAAGTATTTAAGCACTAGAAGCGGCTGATATTTAAATCAGTCCTCTGTTTTTTATTTCCATCCTAGTGAGGTGCCTATGTATGGAACGGTTATGCTATTATTTCACTTATTTATCGTGTTCGATTACATTTTTAACTGCAGCTCTTTTTTATGCGTACTGTGTATGTATTTTCTTGGATTGAATTTGTTTTATAGTTGTGGCCACAACATTTTTTACGCATATTCTGACAATTATTTTATTTGTCATATACACTTCTTTGGTTTTACGTATTTCATATGAATTAAATATTCTTTTCTATACATCTGATTTTTCCCTATCTGATTATTGCCAATTAACATCCTCTAGCTCCCACCAGAGCGCCACTTAACAAAACCCCTTTCTCTTTGCTACTGTATACAACCGTGTGTGAGAGAATCACGGTATACCTTCTGAGTGTGCTTAGAGGATAAGATAGGAGTCGCAGATAATCTTGTTTTGTTTTTTGTAAGGATTGTGTATTAGAGTTTGGGATATCAGCCCTTTCTGCATTCCAAGAGGCTAACACAACTTTTACCTACAACATTGCTCTGGTTCTAGTTTTGTCACAGCAATGCTGCCCCATTTCTCTAGTCGGAATATTATCATCCTGGTACCACATAGTCTCAGTTTTGACAAAACCCATACAAGAATGTCTATAGTGTATCAGCAGTACTTTGGACACCGTGGGAGTTGCAAGGGACTTCTTCACATGTCACGGCATGGATTTATTGTGTGTTTAAGTTCTGCTAATAAAGTTACACAGGAAAACAAAAATAGTATCGTTTTAAGAACAGTTAAGATTTGTGTTTCTGTTATGGATAGTTTTGCTAGGAAAACTATTGTTGCTGTCATACAACCATGTGTTGTAAAGAAGTAGTTTAAGGTTACATGTTGCTCTTGAGAAAGAGCAAAATGTATATTTTTAGATCAGACTCAAATATTGTACATTCTAAGGTAGGTCTTGGGATAGACAACCTATTTTAAAAGTAATAAATTAAATAAGTTTAAAAGCAGATAAAGAGTTCTTCCTAAATTATATATTATTTTTGCACTTTGGTATATGATCTTTATCCATATAATTAAACAATTTTGTAAGGCAAAATGTAACTGCATATTATGAAAAACCACATACATAATACATCAGATTCAGTTTATAAATGTGACCAAAGACAGGGGTAATGAAAATATGAGTCCTCTGAAGTAATAGAATACTTATGAATGATGTAATTAATACACTATTAAAGCTTTTATAGAAGGTTATCTCTTTAGCAGTAAATTGCATTTTTATTACTCCGCTTTATTTTATCTATGTATCCATTAGGATATTTTCTATCGTTGTATAAGACTTTTATTTGTCTCTTTTATGTATTTTGGATGTATTAATAACAATACTCGGCAATTCCAAAAATAGTAGGGAACAGTCTTGATCAATGATACAAGTCTATTTAGGCCACACATATTAAAAACACAAGATCCGTTTTAAACAGTTTAGGACAGTAGGAAAAAGCCTGGCCAGAAACATTTTGGGCTAAACCCCACCCTTATTCACTGGCTAACAGATCCAACCATGTATTGGCCATTTATAGTTCCTTCTTTTTAAAAGACACATATATTATACTTTAGCAATTTAAAACATAAAGCCACACTAGATTAAAGTAGAATTAAACAAACAAATCCACAATCATAAACTGGATAATATATTGTTAAAAAATAAATATGTGTGTGATACAAGTTACAATTTGTTTAAAAAAAAAAACAACTTGTAACAGTTTTTTTTTATATAAATAGCTTTTGTATGTTCTATCACCTTATGTAGCTTAAAGGGATACTAAACCCAATTGTTTTCTTTCATGATTCAGATAGAGCATGAGATTTTAAGCACCTATCTAATTTACTCCTATTATCAATTTTTCTTTGTTCTCATGCTATCTTGATTTGAAAAAGCAGTACTGTAAGCTTTAGAGCCAGACCATTTTTTGTTCAGCACATGGGTAGCACTTGCTGATTTGTGGCTAAATGTAGCAAACCAATCAGCAGCTCTACCAAGGTGCTGAACTAAAAAATGGGCCGGCTCCTAACCTTTTATTACTGCTTTTTCAAATCAAGATAACATGAGAACAAAGAAAAATTGATAATAGGAG
Source organism: Bombina bombina (assembly GCF_027579735.1). Classification (NCBI taxonomy): domain Eukaryota; kingdom Metazoa; phylum Chordata; class Amphibia; order Anura; family Bombinatoridae; genus Bombina; species Bombina bombina. The sequence continues at coordinate 201,844,115 of NC_069507.1, read as the reverse complement.
TAAATTAGAAAGTTGCTTAAAATTGCATGCTCTATCTGAATCATGAAAGAAAAAATGTGGGGTTAGTATCCCTTTAATGTAATAAAATGATTGCATTAACCATACTGTTGGTATAATTATTCTCAGAAAAAAAGTTAAAGGGGCATGCAACCTAAAAATGTTGTCTTTATGATTCAGATAGAGCATGCAATTTTATGTAACTTTCCATTTTGATTCTATTACCTAATTTGTTTAGTTCTCTTTGTATACGTTGTTGAAAAGTATACTTAGGTAGGCTCAGAATCTACTGATTGGTGGCTGTGCATATACGCTTCTTGTCAATGGCTCCCAGTAGTGCACTACCGCTCCTCCAACAAAAGATAACAAGAAAATAAAGCAAATTAAATAATAGAAGTAAATTGGCATTAGTGCATTAGGAATGTAGAAATGTATGCTCTATCTGAATCATGAAATAAATTGTTTGGGTTTCATGTCCTTTTAACATCCATATTAGAATTTAGCCATTGAGGTTGCATTTTTAATGCACATGATTAGGTATTTGTGTAAAAATAGCAGTTAATGAAGTTGAGAACAACTGACAATGACCCCTCATTTTCTATATCTTGGTTAATTGTGTATAAATTAGTAGATGGATTATAAAAGCTTCAAATTAATGTTTTTGTTTTTTTCCTGCATTAGATGTATAAGGTGCACTCCCAGCACAGAGATATTGGCTCACACAGAACACATATGGAAAGGGGTTCATCATGGGGAATGACAGACGATTCCCACAGGGCCTTCTTCTTGCCATTTTGTTGTTCTGCCTATAACTGAAGAAACTCTTGGCAGTAAACCACACTCAGAGAGAGCAAAAGGTGTCAGATAGCAAACTCTGCCAGGCAAACCCTGTGTGGTCACAGGCGACAGTATTAGGTTGCTGTGATTGGATAATATGTCAGAGAGGAGAAAGCAATGCTTATTTACTGTTAGTACTGTGGATATAATCTCATGTGCCTCTTAAGGATTTTGCAGTTAAAAATGAATTCCCTATAAACTTTACCTTATTATATATATATATATATATATATATATATATATATATATATATATATATATATATATATATATATATATATATACAACACACAGAGAAAGTCCAGCACTCACTTACAAGCTCTCAGCTAAGATTTGAAAGCAAAAATGGAAAGGTTAGTTACCGCATTTGGCCAAATGGGATAAGTACAGGTACCACATCAAGGTCCTTTCCAATACCTGGGACCCTAAAACAGCCACACAATGCAAGCTCTCAAATCCAAACTGGGAACAAGGGAAGGGTGCACAAGCTTATGTAATCACCCTAGACATATACAAAACATGGAAGAGGACTACACTCTCATACCGGACCGGGTACACATACCATGACCCTGTAACATGCTTAGTCCTGAGTGCTCACGGGCACTCACAGGAAGCTGTGCTGTCCCCAGAGTCACAAGCAGTTAACCCCAGACAGGTCTGGGTGCAAGAACCATAGGGAAATTACAAAACAAATTAATACAACACACAGAGAAAGTCCAGCACTCACTTACAAGCTCTCATCTGTTTTAGGTTCCCAGGTATTGGAAAGGACCTTGATGTGGTATCTGGGCTTGTCTCATTTGGCCAAATTTGGAAAAAATGGTTCTTTTTTAGAATATACAGGTGTTGGTCTTAAATTCTTACTAGGGGGGTGAGGCTTTGTGCACCTGATCCTGGAAGTGACATCAAACATGGGTCAACCCCTCCTGAGAAATTCAAGTGTTGACATTTTTTATCACAGACATCTCTGGATAATGAATCACATACGATTTTTACTCCTCCATTGTTTGCATGTCATCGACATTCACACTGCTTTTTATTTTTTTTATTATAATACATTTTTTCTATTACCAGTTGTCATTTGTCAGTCAGCCTGGGATGAGTAATGACAATATAATCCTAACTTAACCCTAAATTAACCTGCAATATTTTTAATCTAAATACTAAACCTGATCACTATAACCTCTCTAAACAAGAACATACCATTTTACAATCTCTAAACAAGAGAGAAGATATTGTAATTAAGGAAGCCGATAAAGAAGGAGGCATTGTGATCATGGATAGAGAATATTATATGGAGGAAGAATATAGGCTTTTATCAGATCAAAATAATTATATTCAATAAAAACCCCAAACATGATTTCTATACCCAATACAAACCATTTTAGTGAAAGCTTTAAATAAAAATGTATCTCAAAAAGCTGTATTGGAATTTCTCCTACATTCTTCCTATGAAAAAAATCCATGAAAACCTATAATTAGTGCTATAGATTTGGTAACTTCTAATGTATTGGCATTTAATGCCTTTTTCTTCAACCTTATGCACAAACTGATAGATCAAACTTAAAAAACACTAAGCTATTGAACAACATAACATGGGAAGAACAATACCAATGGGTTACAATGGATGTATCAACATTATATTCATTCATTGATCATAAAAAAGGCATTAATGCCATGATATTAAAGGGACAGTTAACACCAGAATCTTTGTTGTTTTAAAAGATAGATAATCCCTTTATTACCCATTCCCCAGTTTTGCATAACCAACACAGTTATAATAATACACTTTTTACCTCTGTGATTAACTTGTATCTAAGCATCTTCTGACAAACCCCTGATCACATGACATTTTATTTATTATCTATTGACTTTCATTTTAGCCAATTAGTGCAGTGTCTGCCACAATTCACGGGCGTGCTCACAATGTTATCTATAGGGTTTACCTGAACTAGCTCTCCCCTGCTGTGAAAAGCAAATACAAAGCATGTGATTAGAGGCGGCCTTCAAGGGCTTAGAAATTATCATATGAGCCTTCCTAGGTCTAGCTTTCAAGTAAGAATACCAAAAGAACAAAGAAAAATTGGTGATAAAAGTAAATTGGAAAGTTGTTTAAAATTACATGCCCTATTTGAAACATGAAAGTTTTTTTTGGACTTGACTGTCCCTTTAATTTATTACAAGATCCCACACTTCAGACAAATCGTTTGGAGTTTATTTTTAAATGTATTGCATTTATTTTATATTATAATTTCTTTTGGTTTGAACAATTATAGAAAAAATAAATAACATCATAATGAAAAATCGGCATATTCTAAAGGAGGATGATGTTTTAAGAACTATAATTCCAGATAGCACAAAAGTTGTATATAAAAAAGGAGGACATTTTCTTTCAACTTCTTTAATTAAAGGTTAAAAACCTATAAAACCCAAACAGTTGGTGGATTTAAAAGGTTTCTACATGTGAAGGAGATGCAAAGGTTGCAAATATACCAAGAGAAGAGAACACATAAGTCCTTTAACTCTTCATTTACAGGTAGAGAGTATATTATTAATTATCTTATTTGTTAAAAAACTAAAATGTAATATACGTGTTGCAATGCAAATGTAGGACCCAATATCTAGGTCAAATCACAAGTTTTCTCAAAATTATAATTCTAGAACATTTGAATAAAACACGTAGAAATGATGAATATGGTGTACCCTTGCATTGCAACAATTGTATTCATTATGATAAAGAGTCCTTTGTTTGGATAGGTATAGAACATGTTTCTCTCAGGTATAGAACAAGTTTCTCTCCGTTGCAGAGGGATTAATTTAAATAGAGAATTGAATAAGCGAGACTTGTGGTTAATCCATACCCTTAAAAAGTGGTGATAAGAGGTTAAATAAAAATATTAGAATAGCAGCTTTTTGTTTAAAATAACTTTTCCTTCTCTACTACTAAGTTTGCCTATATCCATCACTAGATGGTGCCATTTATTTAAAAAAAATGTACTTTGTTATTTAGTTCATAAGTGATACATGATATTTCAATCAGCCGCTAGCATGGGGTGTCAACCCGATCGTATTCGTTCGGGTTGATTTCTGTTGGTGGCCTCAGAGCAGGTGGACAAGTTATGGAGCAATGGTCTGCTTCATAACTGCTGTTTCCGACGAGTCTGAGGGCTCGCGCGGAAACAGGAGCATCAAGCTCCATACGGAGCTTGATAATTCGGCACCATAATGTGACTTTTGAAACACAAACCGGAACTGAAATGGAACTGTCAGTCTTTGAACTACTCAATTGGGACTGTATTTGAAAATAATACTATTAGCCAACATTCTTTAATTTTTCTATTGGTTAGTTTAAACTTTAATGTTATTTCTCATTGGACAATTAATATAGTTATATTTCCTAACACAAAAAAGCTTTATGTAATTTATATTATACTTTGAATAATTTTTTTATATATATTTAATGTTTATTTAACTTCAATCCTATTGGCTGATTGCATCAGCCAATATAATTTTTTCTACCTTAATTCCGATTGGCTGATAGAATTCTATCAGCCAATCGGAATCTTGGCTGACGTCACTTAAAGGAACCGTCATTCAGTAAGAAGACTTCGTTTGAATAGGATGCTCCGCGTCGGATGTCTTGAAGATGGACCCGCTCCGCGTCGGATGGATGAAGATAGAAGATGCCATCCGGATGAAGACTTCTGCCCGTCTGGAGGACAACTTTGTCCGGCTTGGATGAAGACTTCTCCCGGCTTCGTTGAGGACTTCGGCCCGGTTGGATGAAGACTTCTGCCGCTTCTTTGAGGATGGATGTCCGGTCTTCAGAACAGTAAGTCGATCTTCAGGGGGTTAGTGTTAGGTTTTTGTAAGGGTGTATTGGGTGGGTTTTATTTTTTAGATTAGGGTTTGTGCCGCAAAAGAGCTAACTGCCCTTTTAAGGGCAATGCCCATCCAAATGCCCTTTTCAGGGCAATGGGGAGCTTAGGTTTTTTTAGTTAGTATTTTATTTGTGGGGTTGGTTGTGTGGGTGGTGGGTTTTACTGTTGGGGGGGTTGTTTGTATTTTTTTTTACAGGTAAAAGAGCTGATTTCTTTGGGGCAATGCCCCGCAAAAGGCCCTTTTAAGGGCTATTGATTGTTTAGTTTAGGCTAGGGTTTTTTTTGGGGGGGGGGCTTTTTTATTTTGATTGGGCTATTAGATTAGGTGTAATTAGTTTAAATATCTTGTAATTTGTTTATTATTTTCTGTAATTTAGTGGGTTTTTTTTTTGTACTTTAGCTAATTTAATTTATTTAATTGTATTTAATTTATTTAATTTAGGTAATTTATTTAATTGTAGTTTAGTGTTAGGTGTTATTGTAACTTAGGTTTTATTTTACAGGTCAATTTGTATTTATTTTAGCTAGGTAGTTATTAAATAGTTAATAACTATTTAGTAACTATTCTTCCTAGTTAAAATAAATACAAATTTAACTGTAAAATAAAAATAAACCCTAAGCTAGCTACAATGTAACTATTAGTTATATTGTAGCTAGCTTAGGGTTTATTTTACAGGTAAGTATTTAGTTTTAAATAGAAATAATTTAGGTAATAATATAAATTTTTATTTAGATTTATTGTGATTATATTTAAGTTAGGGGGTGTTAGGGTTAGACTTAGGTTTAGGGGTTAATACATTTATTATAGTGGCGGCGACTTTGGGGGCTGCAGATTAGGGGTTACTAAATGTAGGTAGGTGGCGGCGATGTTAGGGATGGCAGATTAGGGGTTAATAATATTTAACTAATGTTTGTGAGGTGGGAGTGCAGCAGTTTAGGGATTAATATGTTTATTATAGTGGCAGCGACGTTGGGGGCGGCAGATTAGGGGTTAATAATTGTAGGTAGGTTGCGGCGACATTGGGGGCGGGAGATTAGGGGTTAATAAATATAATGTAGGTGTCAGCGATGTTGGGGGAAGCCGATTAGGGGTTAATACATATAATTTAGGTGGCGGCGGCGGTGTTCGGAGTGGCAGATTAGGGGTTAATAGGTGTAAGATTAGGGGTGTTTAGACTCGGGGTTCATGTTAGGGTGTTAGGTGTAAACATAAAATGTGTTTCCCCATAGGAATCAATGGGGCTGCTTTATTGCAGGTGTTAGACTTTTTCTCAGCCGGCTATCCCCATTGATTCCTATGGGTAAATAGTGCACAAGCACGTACGACCAACTCACCGCTGACTTAAGCAGCGCTGGTATTGGAGTGCGATAAGGAGCACAATTTTGCTCAATGCTCACTTCTTGCCTTTTAACGCTGTAGGTAAATGAGCGGTGAGACAAAACTGCTCATTAGCACCGTATAGCCTCTAACGCAAAACTCGTAATCTAGCCGTAAGAAAAGTTTAATATGTCAAAGATAGAATCCTTGCACTCCGGAGTCAGAAAAGTTTTAATTCAAAGTTTATTGGAAATGATTTAAAGATGGCACATGCAGGTTGTGTAAAAAAAAAAAACAACGAAAACAACAATAATAAAAAAGTTAAAAAAGAACTGATAATTTGCTTTGTGCTATAATTGTATATAAAAAATACCATGAAGGTATCTAAAAAGTACAGATCTGTCTGCTACCCCCATGAAATATCCCGTCTGCTTAGTTTGATACAACTTGTTGTTTGCAGCATGGCTAATCAATGCATTCTTTAGTTATTTTGTACTAGCTCTCTCAGTGGAATGAATAAGAACTCACCTGTAAATACAAGTTATAAGCAGCTTGGATGCTTTGAGAAGTTTCATTGTGATCATTACCATTTTATAGATTGTGCTCAATGGGATATATATTTAAAGACGCTTATGTTTTTGCTTACAGAATTTTTAGTAAAGGCAAGATCATGTTAAAAAATTACTGAGCCTTGTTTCTAGTAGCAGACCTAATCAACAGATGGTCCTGGTGCAACATTTTTTGGGCCCCAAAGGTAACTCAGTAGTAGGGAATAGTAATAATATACATGCAGCCCTGTGTAATGATTTTGAGGATAGATAGAGAGATAGCTGAGGGATAGATATATAGATAGATGATAGAGAGATAGATAGATAGATAGATAGATAGATAGATAGATAGATAGATAGATAGATAAGGGATAGATATAGATAGATAGATAGATAGATAGATAGATAGATAGATAGATAGATAGATAGATAGATAGATAGATAGATAGATAGATAGATAGATAGATAGATAGATAGATAGATAGATAGATAGACAAACAAACAGCAACAACTCCTGTAAATGTGTAGACTATTCACATGTCGGTTTTGTTATATAATCTCACTAGATAGAACAAAATATTTCTCAGAAACCTCACAGACAGAACAAGGGGCTGACCATCAGCATCCCAAGATGTTCCTGGAATATGATAAGGGGTTTTTAACCTACTTTTCACATGCTGAATTTAAAATTACTTTATTGCCTCTTTAAAGTGTCTTGTCCTGTGGTTACTTCTCTTATGTAAATGTCACTACACTGTTACCTGCACTATAATAAAGCAGCAGTGTTTATTAAAGGCTTTCCTTAATACCTTTAAACAAAGTATCGGAAAAGTTTCCGTCCCAATAATAAACAGGATAGGGAATGACTACCGCGCTATATAAGTAGCTTAATATATAGCTATCCACTGAACGATAGTGTAGTACCGTTAAACATTTCAATTAATAAAAGTCTGCACTGCATATCACTCTAAAATACAAATAATTAATTAGACAACATGCCACCAAAAACCAATACAATATAACGCGCTATAAGTGAAAAGCATGCCATTAATAAAAAGTCTTTTTTTTTTTTAAACAGTCCATATGTTTCCATAAGTCGTGCGTTAACAGTTGCGCGGGAGCTATTTCGGCTTTTTGCGCATGTCGGAAATAGCATGCATATTACAAGTTAAAAGTAAATGCGATCGTGAGAGCCCAATCATGTTTTATGCTTAACAGGTTGGCACGACTTAAATCCTCATGTAAAGGGTGTTAAAAAAAAGTTGCACTAAACACAACATTAATACATATTAAAATACAGTTACACTCATATAAACAATATCTGATATCATATAAATATCATATAAATATAAAACAAGAGTTATAAGGGTTAAAAGGTATATGATAAGTGTGTATGAATGAATATGTATATATGTGTGTACAGATGTATTTAAGTATTGATATGTTTAACTAAATATTTGCTGTACATATTTAACATTCCAGTGTTCTTCACATACAGGATAATGTATATATTTCTATATCTGACAATGTTAATGTAAAATATATATGTATATATACAGAGGTATAGGTATATACAGATATAAAGAGATATGAAATTAAATTACAAATTTTTTAAAGGAGCTTATGTAAGTTTTATAATTTAGTTTAAGCAAGTAATGATGCTCTTAAAGCGGTGTAGAGCTATAAAAATAATGTTTGATTCAAAATTAATATAGTCACATATAGGGAAAATAATTAATTTCCTAAAAAAAAAACTTTATTAATTCCATATGAAAGAGGTGTCAAGTATTTCTGAATTCATTTGCACCTATATTAGGAGTTTTGCGTTACGGTTTTAACGCTGAAAAAATGGCTATTTCAGCATAAAAACAGTAACGCAGCCATTACGAGTCTTGTCGGTATAGCTATGCCGTAAGCATTTTAGTCTCTAACGCAACATCAATCCCGTACTCAAAAAAAATGACGTTTTTGCATGGGATTTCCATAGCGCCGGTGTTACAAGTTGTGCGGTGAGGCTAAAATACTTGCGTTACAGCCTATACCGACACGATCCATACCGCCAACTGAAAGCAGTAGTTATGAGTTTTGAGCCACAAAAATGTTTCACAAAACTCATAACTAAACTGTTACAAAGTACACTAACACCCATAAACTACCTATTAACCCCTAAACCGCCGCCCTCCCGCATCGCAAACACTATTTAAAACTTATTAGCCCCTAATCTGCCGCCTGCCCACATTCCCACTACTATAATAAAGTTATTACCTCTATTCCGCCGCTCCCTGAAACCACCGCCACTAACTAAACCTATTAACCCCTAAACCACCAGCCCCCACATCTAAATAAACCGATTAACCCCTAAACAGCCACCCCCCCACATTGCCACTAATAAATTAAACTATTAACCCCTAAACCTATCACCCCCTAAATTTAAATTAAAATTACAATATTCCTAACTTAAAATAAATAAAAACTTACCTGTGAAATAAAAAAAACTAAGTTTAAACTAACAATTAACCTAACTTAACTATTATACTACAATTAAAATAACTACCAATTAAAAAAACTAAATTACGAGGGCGGAGCCTGTCAGCAAGGGGAGCAGACGTGTTTGCTTAGAGCTCTCCTGATATAATTCGTTAAATATACATACAAAGGTCTATTTTGGAGAGAATGTGTAGAAATTAAAGATAACTACATCTGCCAGCCCACGGAGAAGCAGAAGGTTGAACATTGGACTGTGGAGATACTGAAGAGACGTTACGATTTGGGACCTTCAGTGCATCGCTAAGCGGTGTAAATAAGATTCCACTTGGCATTTGTGATGCTATCTCCTCTCTGTACCCTCTAATATGGATCTGGAAGCAGCCCTGCACAAGTTTGAGGATGGAGCCCTGAAAAGCCTAGACAATTACTTTTTAGCAATCAGCCGCCTATTAGCGCAACTCCGCGATCAGTTTTTTACCCCGCATGGCAGGCAAGATGGCGGCGATAACTATGGACTCAGTATGGAAACCCGATCGCAGTCTCTACATGTGCCGGAAAGATATGCACTTTTGGAAACAGCTGATGTCCCGGCAGGAGGGCGCGAACACTATCACGGCTCAGATTGTAAGAGACCACTGTACAGCTTGAAGTTGCCGAATTCTGAACACACCATACCGGGAGCATATAGGGATGCAGAGTAGAACAAATATACAGGGAGCCAAAGGAGAACGACGCCATGCCAGGTGCTAAGCTTGCTACTCTACGGACAGATAGATCTTCACAACTCCCTAAGCTTGTGTCATAGTGGTTTGCTGCAGGACCTAGGTAATTGGCTATGTGTGTTTCTTCTTAAAGTACAGATAGCTGGAGCAGGAGTTACACCTGCTATGGGCATCGGTTGAGGAGCAGGGATGCCGATGACAGCACAAACTGAACATGAGGACTTATGTGCTGGGTCTCCTGTGTGTATGCCACAATTTGTGCAATTATGCCATATGACTGGAACGATATATATATCCGCACTACACACTCCATTTTAAAGTGTTTTTTTTTTTTTTTACCCAAACATATTTCCAGCTGGTGGAATTCATATATTCGAAATGTGGACTTATATCACTATTGGGAACTATCTATGCGATCTTCTGATTGCAAGGCTGTTAGGTCTGGCCACTAGGTTTGTTAGTGTCTGATATGTGAGGGGATATGTGATGCAACTTGATGGTTAAGTACTGTGCAATGTAATCCCTCTGTTTGCAGTTTACTTTCCACTTACGAATGTATAGGGGAATGACTTAAATATTGCTATCTCTTCTGCTATGCCCCCACATTTGAAAGTTTAATCTGACCCTCACAGCCACATGATGATTCTCAACCACTGCTGCAATCTATTATATATTAAACCTACATAGTAGCTCCTGTTTCTTTGGTTCTCACTTGAGTTCAACAACAGCACTATTGCTTTATTATGCAGAGTATGCCAGTACTTTTTGAGTGTATACCATGCAGTGGAAATGTTGAATATTAACTTGAACCAATTATAACCTCCCTAACTTAGATTTAGTGCTCCTAGCTGATTAGGATGCAGGTCTAGGGACCCTATCTTGGAAATCTTAGCTTTCAGAACAGCTCTATACACTATTTATGTCTGTATTGCTTGCCTAGCATAGTGTTGGTTCTAAATGTTATGTTGTATAAATCCAGTTTATATTATTGCTCATATATAAGATATATAGATATGTGCTTTTTCACACTGATACAGACGCATAACCCTTTTTCACAGGTCTATAGCATGCTAGATGGGGGTTTACAGATCTATGTCTTAAGTAAGAGAGCTCCAATGCTCACATATATACACACTATGGAGATAATTTCTTTATAGATGGATATTAACATGTCTGGTCCAATTCATGGTAATATTATTCCCATTTCCCACCTCTTTAGTTCGTCAAAGGTGCTATAATAATCCAAGATAGCGCTGCAATATGTTTAGAGATGAGCATACCTGATGACCCGGATATGCTGCTTAGACCTATGTTTCATGTCTATATATAAATACTTGTACAGGCGTATTGAAGACTGAGTTAGTCTTATATTCAGTGTGTTTTTTATGGATTGATTCTTATTGTCATGAAAATACCGGTGTTGTAGACCCTTGCTCATATAACCTATATCTAGATCTTTTCTAAGGACTCCCTAGCTATATAGATGCAACTCTGGTATATACTTTCAAATCATTCTAAGTCAGAAAGTTCGCTATAGACATACTAATTGTATGTTAGGATGTTGCAGTGTATATGGATAATGTATGTTTACCTAGAAGGGTTCTGTATGCTAATCCAAGCTTGTTCTGCTGGTTGCGGCCGGGCCAGTGGAATTGGCATTATACATAAAAAATACAGAAGGGACTCCTCTCCTCCCTTTCCTGCCGGTACTTGTTGCCTGCGGGTCATACCCCTACTCCCTTTTCCCATGTCGCCGGTAGATGGCATCTCCCCAGGAGAGGAGCTCCTCTAGAAGCCCTCTATATCTCGTTATATATTATGTATCATATTATTTATCTTATATCTCATATTTCATACATCCAGATACCCTGCTGTGAGAATAATTGTTCCAGAATGTAATCTGATCCATATTATACATAAAAGTCCAGGGTCTCCGGGCAGGTTCCTACTTAAGCATATGTATAAAGTTCAACTATAAAGATGACTGCCTGGAAAGTTTGTAAACTCCAATAGAATCTATAGCTCCGCCCCCCGCCCTTATAGCTATTGTCCACTCTTATTTTAGGTGGACAAATAAGCGGTATTAACCCGCCACAGATACCGCTTTGTCATAAGTTGCTCTTAGTCTTCTGTCTATAAAGAAAATGAGGCACTTTGCCCCCTGTTCACGTGTATCTAATAGGAGCAACTTGTTATGACTCCTTATAATTTGTCAATCTTCAAATAATTAATACACTTATTTTATAATTAATATACCACTCTATAGGAAGTATAATTTTCTCGGGATGTTTAAATTCTATCAATTTATTATGTATTTACATAGGAAACAAAAGGAAAAAAGAGGTAATGCTTGATTTTATGTATTTGATTTCGTATATGCATACAATGTTTTCTATATTTTTTATGTTCGATTAGTGAGATACATATATCATACTTGAATTAAGATCTTTTTATTCTCCTATTTGTAAAGGTTTCAGTATCCAATGGATAAACAATGTCATATATGCAAAAATTATCAAAGTAATGCAAAATGTACATTATGTTCATGTTCTTTCTTTTTCTTGTATTGCCTCAATAAAAATCTTTGATTAAAAAAAAAACCTAAATTACACATTAAAAAAACTAACACTACTAAAAAAAAAATAATCTAAAATTACAATTTTTTTTTTCTAAATTACAAAAAATAACAAACACTAAATTACAAAAAATAACAAATTAAATTATCCAAAATGAAAACAATTACACCTAATCTAATAGCCCTATAAAAATAAAAAGCCCCCCCAAAATAAAAAAAAACCTTGCCTTTTGTAGGGCATTGCCCTAAATAAATCAGCTCTTTTACCTTAAAAAAAATACAAAGACCCCCCCAACAGTAAAACCCACCACCCAACCAACCCCCCAAAATAACAAATCTAACTCTAACAAAAACCTAAGCTACCCATTGCCCTGAAAAGGGCATTTGTATGGGCATTGCCCTTAAAAGAGCATTCAGCTCTTTCACATTGCCCTGAAAAGGGCATTCAGCTCTTTAACATAAAGCCCAAACCCTAATCTAAGAAAAAAAAACACCAAAAAAGATTTTTAAAAAACTAACACTAACCCCCGAAGATCCACTCACAGTTTTTGAAGTCCGGTCATCCAGGCGGCAAGAAGTCTTCATCCAGGTGGCAAGGTTTTCATACATCCAGGCGGCGTCTTCTATCTTCATCCCAGTAGCGTCTTCTATCTTCATCCCAGCTTGCGCAGAGCGGGTCCATCCTTGAAGACATGCAGAGCGTCCTCTTCATGCGGTCACCGCCGGACACTTAATCTTCAATGCAAGGGAGCCTTTTCAAAATGGAGTCTCTTGCATTCCTATTGGCTGATTTGATTTTTGAAATTCAAATCAGCCAATAGGATGAGAGCTACTGAAATCCTATTGGCTGTTAAAATCAGCCAATAGGATCAGAGCTAATGAAATTATCCTGGCTGATTTGAATAGCCAATAGAATTTCATTAGCTCTCATCGTATTGCCTGATTTGAACAGCCAATAGGATTTCAGCAGCTCTCATCCTATTGGCTGATTTGAATTTCAAAAATCAAATCAGCCAATAGGAATGCAAGGGATGCCATTTTGAAAAGGCTCCCTTGCATTGAAGATCCAGTGTACGGCGGTGACCGTATGAAGAGGACTCCGCGCTGGATGTCTTCAAGGATGGACCCGCTCCGCGCAAGCTGGGATGAAGATAGAAGACACAGCTTGGATGAAGATATAAGATGCTGCCTGGATAGATGAAGATCTTGCCACCTGGATGAAGACTTCTCACCACCTGGATGTCCGGATCTTCGGGGGTTAGTGTTTTTTTAAATCTTTTTTAGTGGGGTTTTTTTTAGATTAGGGTTTGGGCTTTATGTAAAAGAGCTGAATGCCCTTTTCAGGGCAATGTGGAAGAGCTGAATGCCCTTTTAAGGGAAATGCCCATACAAATGCCCTTTTCAGGGCAATGGGTAGCTTAGGTTTTTGTTAGAGTTTGGTTTTTTATTTGGGGGGTTGGTTGGGTGGTGGGTTTTACTGTTGGGGGCCTTTGTATTTTTTTCAGGCAAAAGAGCTGATTTCTTTAGGGCAATGCCCTACAAAAGGCCCTTTTAAAGGCTAATGATAGTTTATTGTAGGATATGTTTTTTTTTTTTGGGTGTGCTTTTTTATTTTTTTAGAGCTATTAGATTAGATGTAATTTTTTTTTTATAATTTTGTTTATTTTTCGTAATTTAGTATTTTTTATTTTTTGTAATTTTAGACTTAAATTGTTTTAGTATTGTTAGGTTTTTTAATGTGTACTTTAGTTTTTTTAATTGGTAGTTATTTTAATTTTTGTATAATAGTTTAGTATAATAGTTATGTTAGGTTAACTGTTAGTTTAAACTTAGGTTTTTTTTAATTTCGCAGGTAAGTTTTTATTTATTTTTAGATAGGGATATTGTAATTTTAATTTAAAGTTAGGGGATGATAGGTTTAGGGGTTAATAGTTTAATTTAGTTTTTTGCAATGTTGGGGGCTGGCGGTTTAGGGGTTAATAGGGTTTTTTGTGGTGGTGATGTGGGAGTTCAGAGGTTTAGGGGTTAATAACTTTATTTAGTGGTGGTGATGTGGAATAGGGGTTAATATCTTTATTATAGTGTCGGGGATGTTGGGTGTAGGGGAATAGGGTTTAATAACTTTATTATATTGGCGGCGATGTCAGGGAGAGACAGAATAGGGGTTAATAGCTTTTATTAGTGGCGGCGATGTCGGGAGCGGGAGATTAGTGGTTAATAACTTTTTTTAGGTGTCGGCGAAGTAGGGGGTGGCAGATTAGAGGTGTTTAGACTTGGGGTTTATGTAAGGGTGTTAGGTTTAAACTTAACTTTTTTCCCCCCATAGACATCAACAGGGTTGCGTTATGGAGCTTTTCATTTCGCAATCGCAGGTGTTAGTTTTTTTTCTAACACTTTCTACCCATTGATGTCTATGGTGAAAGAGTGCATGAGCATGTCAAAGCAGCCCTTGGATTTTGTGCGGTATGGAGCTTATCACCACCATATCGCGTGCACAAGGCGACTTTTCAGAAACTTGTAATGGCTAAGCTATGGGGTGAAATAACGAAAACTTTTGTTGTGTCTGTTTTGCACCCTCTATAGAGCAAAACTTGTAATCTAGGCGTTGTTTAGGTATCAACATATTTCAATAAAATAATTAAGGTTAAAACTGGAGACATCTCCTAAATTGCAAGAAGTAATACAAAAATGTTGTATTAAAATTTATTCTTAAAGATTCCCAATTCGATCACACAGAAAATCTCCTTTAAAGAAACCTGCAACACCTCTACCATAGGGTAACTCCAACTATTTCTAGAAGGAATGTGTTACCATAGTAAATGTTAGGATCTAATGATGACGTATAGATTGAGAAGAGAAGGGGACCAAGGACAGAGCTTTTTTGTACCCCAACAGAAAGTAGTAAAGGGGCAAAGGATGCACCAGAGAAGGCTACGCTAAAGATATAGTTAGAGAAGTAGTAAGAGAACCACAAGAGGGCTGTATTACAAATGCTGAAGGATTGGAGGGTTTTGAGTAAAAGAGGGTGGTCAACAGTATGAAAGGCTGCAGACAGATTGAAGAGGATTAGCAGAGAGAAGTGGCCTTTCTATTTTTGCTGTAAGTAGGTCATTGGTATCCTCAACAATTGCTGTCTCTGTGGAGTATTGAGGGTGAAATCCAGATTGCAGTGGGTCAAGCAGGGAGTTTAATGTAAGTAAATGTGATAGACTTGTTTATACTAGCTTTTCAAGAATTTTTGAGGAAAGGGGTAGTAGCTGGGTGGGAAGGTTGGATTGAGAGAAGTTTTTTTGAGTATAGGTGTGACTGCATGTTTTAGAGATGAGGGAAATATACCGGTTCTAAGGGAGAGGTTAAAAATGAGTGTAACGATAGAAGAGGGGAGGGGAGTAGGTGTGAGGGGATGGAATTGAGGGGACAAGTAGTTAGGTGAGAGGACAGTATAAGGGCAGAAACTTCTTCCTCATTCCTTGGGGCAAAATAGCTGTATTTATGGCTTTGTTGCTTTTGGATGATTGCGAGCATTTGAGGGGTTTGGAGACTGCAACTATGCTGAGAGATGATTTAGTTTCAGATGGAATCAATTTTGTTATTGAAGTAGCTGGCAAATCCTTGAGCTGAGAGGGAGGTTGTAATAGGAGGTGAGGGTGGGCAGAGAAGAGTATTGAAAGTTAAGAACAGACATTTTGGGTTTGAAGAAAGAGTAGAGATAAGAGTAGAGAAGTAATCTTGCTTAGAGAGGTTAAGGGCAGAATAATAGGAGTTCAGGATGAACTTGTAGTGAAGAAAGTCAGCTTAACACTGAAATTTTCTCCAATGTCACTCAGCAGTGCGGAACATCTGTGTAAGTAGCCTGTCAGAGGAGTATGCCAGGGCTGAGGATGAGTGTGTGACTTCTGAGCTTTGGTCGGAGGGGACAAAATGTCCAGTACCAATGTAAGGGTGGAATTGTTGTGGCTGATATATTGGTCAGGGCTTGAAAAGGACAAAAATGAAAAGAGCAGTGTTTTTAGAGAGTTTGAGAGCTGTTGCTGATTTAGTGACAATGCTTTTGTGGAGTTTGGTGTGAGGGGTAGAAAGAGGGAGAGTTAAAGGGAGTAATGTGATGTGGCAAATTATGATATAATGGGCAGTCGGAGGAAAAGGGGAATTTGTGAAGTTTGAGAGAGTGCATCGATAGCTAAAAATAAGATCAAGGGAGTGACCATCTTTGTGAGTGGGATATTCAGTACATTGCAACAGACTGAAAGAGGAGGTGAGTTGCATAAGTTGTTTTGCAGAGGAGGCAGCGAGATTGTCAACAGGGAGGTTGAAGTCCCCAAGAATGAGGGCAGGGTGTCTAAGGAGAGGAAATAAGGTAGACAGGCAGCAAAATGAGTTGAGTTCAGGAGCCAGGGGGCAGTATTTGACTTCAACACTTAAATAAAGGCGAGAGAATAAGCAAATCCTTTGGGTTTTGAATGAGGTGTTTTGTATTTGTTGAAAGGTGCAACAAGAGGAAAGTAAAATATCTACATCACCCCCATGTCTATTTCCAGACCTAGGGCTCTGGTTGAATTAGAGAACCCCATGTGAAAATGCAGCAATGGATGCTGTATCTGATGACGAGAGCTAGGTTTCTGTGAGAGCCAAAAGTCTGAGGGAGTGGATAATAATGATGTCATGGATAGAAGTGAGCTTGTTGCAGACAGAGCATGAGTTCCAGATCACACAAGAGAAGGAGGTGTTGGCTTTAGACACAAGAGGAATTTGAATAATTTTACCAGAGTTTGGTTTTCGAGGTCAATGGAAAGGCACACATAGGTGAGCGAGGCTAGGAAGTTGTGGAGGACCAGTAATAGGGGAGATATAGCTAGTATGAGCAAGAGGGAGAGAGACATAAGATGAGATACAGATTTGCACTATTGAGGATGATTTTGGGAGGAGGTGCAGGGAGAAGAGAGAGTGTTTAGGAATGTGTTAAGTTCATTAGAGCAAAAGTGAGGTTAGGGTAAAATAGATGGGCTAATGAATAGTGCATGTGGTGAGTGTGAAGGAGCAAATTAATAAAGTAGTTTGTTATAGAGATATGAGGTAGCAAAAAGGAACATGAAGATATGGAGTATTTGTACAAAATACAGTATTACAACCTCACTTAACCTCTTGTCCAATCCTTGTTCTAACTCTTGTATAATTCTTCTAATTCTTAATGCCTCACTTTTAAAATGCTCACTTACGAAACGTAAACATATGATTTTACAATAATGCTAGCTAACCCAGCAATGCTTCCCCATAGAAGTGTTAGATTTATAGGACAGAGCATCCAGCTGAATCCAAAATTAGTTAATGACATGATGAAACACAGTCAAAGAGCAAATTGGTAAAGTTTGATTCAGGGTAAGACAAGTTAAAATAAAAAAACAATAGAATTAGCTGTAAAAAAAAACTGTCTAAATTCCCTGAGATAAGAGGCGGCCTTCAAAGGTTTAGAAATTAGCATATGAGTCTACCTAGGTTTAGCGTTCAACAAAGAATACCAAGAGAAAAAAGCAAATTAGATGATAAAAATAAATTAGAAAGTTGTTTAAAACTGCATGCCCTATCTAAACCATGAAAGTTTAATTTTGACTGGACTGTCCCTTTATCTCAATACCTGTAATACGAGTACAATTAACCCACTGATAGCACGCTCTGCTCTATCCATTAAAAGTAGAGAGTGTACTAAAAAAATGTTTTAGTTGCGTTAAGATGCATTGGGTAAATATTTAGCATCAACTTGTAATGCCTTATTCTTTGAACTAGACTGATTACAAGATAAAACACCTCTGCTAGTGATTGCAGTCCCCGTGTAATTTTGCTCATAGTGGGTGGTCCAAAAAGTTTTCTCTACTCTGGCCCCTATTCATTAGTTTTAACATTGCCTGGGTGCAAGGTGGTAGTCTTCAAACCTATGTTCCCTTCTCTAATGTTGATTTATTCTATATTCTATATTTTGTTCTGTAGTGAACAAGTGGCTAATCTGTACAGTGTAATTACTTTATAGTCATTCAGTCAAAGAAGGCGAATAGTCTATAAAGCAAACCATCTGTTAAATATCTTATAATTGATATCTCCATGGTATTGCATGCATTTTAAAAACACAGTTTAACACAATTTTCCTGTAAATATATTTCACTTATCAGACTTTTAGGGAAAACTGCTAGCTATAACTTTATGGCAGATCAACGCTTCTTATCCCATTGAAAGCAGTTTGAAGTCATGTTACTGTTTCATATGCTTATTGAGAAAAGTGGGAGAACTTTATGAAGCTTGAGCCTAATCTCTAGCTCAGATTTATGCTACAAAGTTCACCAAGCCTGGAAATGCCTTATGCTATTTCTGCCTTTTTTCATGATCTGATTGTATTACGATGCAATAAGAGGTCCTGCACATATTACTGTTCTCGGCCTCAGCAGCTGAAGCAATAAAAAAATAAAAAAACATTTGGAGGAGGAAAAGTTTTGTTTTATTATTATTTCCAGTATTCAAAGAACGTTAACTAATCCCGCTAACTGGCTTTTAGGTGGTGATTTTCACATGTGGAAGCATTCTGCAACATATATAACTTTTTAACTTGGGGAAAATGAACCAGTGTATTGCGTTGCACTATATAGAGGAATTCGAGTAGCTATATAAGTATGGATGAACATGTTTCTTTGTTCAAATAAATCGTTCAGAGATCAGAAAAATTATGAGTTACAAAAAATCATAAGATATTCATAGACAACCATTTCCCTTAATTATTAATGGCTTACACTGGTTAGACTTCATGTAGCAATTTGCATTCATATAACAAATTTTAATTCAAATTAATATTTGGTTAAACAACAGAGAAGGTGACTCAAATTCATAGACTGTATGTCATGACAATAGTGCTCCCAATACTGACTATTGTATCCCATTTGTTGCTTGAAGTTTGCTATACAACTAGAAAGCAGATATGTACAGGAAAAAGCTCTTCACCCTAGATACCAGTGTTCAATCCAAAGTAAATATTGACACTCCCCTCACTCCAAGTGACTGACAATTGAAGAAAACAGCACAAAGCAAAAATAGATAGATAATACATAGATAGATAGATAGATAGATAGATAGATAGATAGATAGATAGATAGGTAGATAATATATATATATATATATATATATATATAATATATAATATAGATAGATAGATATATAGATAGATAGATTATGATAGATAGATAGATAGATAGATAGATAGATAGATGATAGATAGATTGATAGATAGATAGATAATAGATAGAGAGAGAGAGAGAGAGAGAGAGAGAGAGAGAGAGAGAGAGAGAGAGAGAGAGAGAGAGAGAGAGTAAGTGAGACTGGACTTGATAGTTCTCTCTGGGCTAATAACTTTTAATCCTTCACCAGTAAATTATAGTGATAGCAGAAAAAAAATGTTTTTTGAGCATTTCCAATTTTCTTAAAAAGTAATTAGGATAGCATGATTAGGTTCCCAGTGTGGGTCTGCAAACTGTGAGATAATTATGAGTTATTTGAATTGCACAGGTGCTCCAAATGGGCTGCTCATCCAATAAAACAAAAAATAGTCTCTTTTTGATTACTTGTGTGCATCAAATGGGCTTACAATTCAGGGAAAGAAATATACAAAACAAAAGCTGCCTTTTTAACACTTGAGACCTAATATCTTTGATATAACTTTTTTTGTGCAATATTTTTTTAATATTTTTTATAAGATAGTGTTATTATGAGTGTAACGTAATATGCACACTACATCTAACGCATGCAAACATTTGCGATAAACCCCTGATCACTTGCGCGTAACTGTAGCGCACCACTCATAATCTGGTGCAAAATCAATAATTATGTTGCACCAATGTAGTCAGCTCTTAAGAAGGTGATCTACAAACAGCTGGACACTTAGGCTTACATGCTAAGGGGGTTCAGGGGATAGCAATGGAGGAGAGGAACTCCTATAAAGAAAGGTTAGAGTAGGTTGTATGCATCCCTGAAAAGTAGAGTCTTTAGGGAGCGCTTGAAGCTTTCAAAACTAGGGGAGAGTCTTGTGGAGCGAGGCAGAGAGTTCCACAAGATGGAAGCCAGTCTGGAGAAGTCCTGTAAACGGGAGTGTGATGAGGTAAAAAGAGAGGAGGAGAGTAGGAGGTCATAAGCAGAGCGAAGGGGACAGGAGGGAGAGTATCTGGAGACAAGGTCTGAGATATAGGGGGAGCGGTGCAGTTGAGGGCTTTGTATGTCAGAGTGAGAATTTTGTGCTTGATCCTAGAGGCAAGAGGAAGCCAGTAAAGGGATTGGCAGAGAGGTGCAGCAGATGAAGAGCGACGTGTAAGGAAGATGAGCCTGGCAGAGGCATTCATTATGGATTGTAAAGGAGCTAGGCGGCAGGTGGGGAGACCAGAGAGGACAGAGTTTCAGTAATCAAGGCGGGAAAGGATGAGGGAGGGGATTAAAATCTTAGTTGTGTCTTGTGTAAGGAAGTGTCTAATTTTAGAGATTTTTTTGAGGTGGAAGAGGCAGGCTTTAGCCAAGGACTGAATGTTAGGAGTGAAAGAAAGATCTGAGTCTAATGTGACCCCCAGACATTGGGCATGTGGGGTAGGGATAATGATGGAGTTGTCAACAGTTATAGAGAGATTGAGGGTGGAGATTTTGGAAGAAGGGGGGAAAATAAGGAGCTCAGTTTTGGAGAGATTTAGCTTGAGGTAGTGAGAGGACATCCAGGAAGAGATGTGAGAAAGCCAGTTAGTGACATGGGTTAGCAAGGAAGGAGATAGGTCTGGTGCAGAGAAGTAGATTTGGGTGTCGTCGGCATACAAATGATATTGGAAACTGTGGGACCTTATTAGGGAACCTAGTGATGACGTGTAGATTGAGAAGAGAATGGGAACGTGGACAGAGCCTTGCGGTACTCCAACAGAAAGTGGTAATGTGGCAGAGGAGGCCCCAGAGAAGGCTACACTAAAGGTACGGATCGACAGGTAGGAAGAGAGCCACAAGAGGGCTGTGTCACAGATGCCAAAGGATTGCTACTATTGAGCATGTGCATGAATTCACATAATATTATACATATATGCATTTTGTGATTGGCTGATGGCCATCACATGATACAGTGGAAAAGACAATTAAACTAACTTTTGAATTTATCAGAAAGAAAATCAAGTACTCATTTGAAATTCAAACTAAGTGATTTTGCATTCTCTTTTTATTGTGCATTTGTTGATAATGCAATTCTACTGTGTTTCAGTTTTCCAAAACATTTTGTAGGACAGTATCCTCAACCCTTATTGGACACTTGTAAATTTATCTTCAGGGCAAATTTTGCTATGGCAAAGCTAGGGATGGGCGAAAGTTTTGAATATGTCGTTTGTTTGGTAGAACAAATAGTCCTGTGGACATTTGTTTTGGACAATCGAATGTTGATAAGAATATAAATCCATTAAGACAGTTATTTCCGGTTTTCAAATGTTTATAATTAGATTGAATATCCATATTCAAAATGTCGAATGTAACATTCTATTTAACAAATACTATTCAAAAGTTCAATTGTTCATGTAGTAGGGAATTTAGTAAATTGATAGGTTATAGATACAAATATATCAATTCAAATGTTTCTATATCGAATTTTGCATAATTTTAATATTACATTTAAAGAGAGCATTAAAAATACTATTACAAATATATTGAATCAAATTTTTCAAATTCGAATATTGCATATTTCAAATCGAATTGTTACAAAAATTTGAATTGAATATTACATTTAAAGAAAGCATTAGAAATACTATTACATTAAAAGAATGTTAGAATGTTGTACACACATTCAGATTTGAAACAAACAAACATGTTAAAATTTGTTTCATTTTTCAAATGTTGCAAAACATTCGCCCATCCCTAGTCAAAGCTGATAAAGTTATCTTAATTTTCATTTTCTTTTACTGGTTTGTGCACAGGTTAGAGCAACAATGATTTCAATGGAGTTGATATTGCCACTTGTTACTCTGATGAGAGGCATTTACAAAGCTTTCGTCAGTTTACGAGAGACGAAGATACGCACAATTTTTCAGCGAGAACTAGTTTCACTAACAAATTTTACTGAATCTACATAAATATCTTTTTAGAGTATCCGTGTATACAAAGAGGCGACTGATAATCCAAAAATATCCCAAACTCAGCAGAAAAATCAGAATTTTATTAAAAAAAATATATGGTTTACAATGTAAATGCAAATGACTAATTAAATTACAGAACTATGAAGAAAAAGAGTTATAATGAGCCATGAATAAAAAAAGATACACATAATTTTACAACTGCTTCACGCTAAGGCAGCAGGAAGAACAATTTAGTACGCTTTTATCATTTTACATGCAGGAGATGGCTAATTGAAAATAAGTGTCTTACTGACAATGTTATTAGGTTATATAATTGTTATTTGAAAGGGAAATTGTGAAAATACATCATGTTTTCTTCAAATATTAGCTGAATAGAGTCCTCTGTGATACTTGCATTTTCCAAATGCATCATAGGATGATTCTATAATATTACTGGATTGTAGTTAATAGCTTTCTCATATCTGTCTTTTCAGCTGTTGAAGCACCATTTAAAGCAACCATTTGTGACATGGATAACACCCACAGTCATTTCCTGTTATGCTTCACATTGACTTTGGTTTGTTTCTGCTGTATATTTTTTCTGTTGTATATTTCCAACGCCCACTCCGCTGTCTTTACAATCAGATGATACCATTAGACATAGACTATGAATCACTATAATTGTTCTAATATGGTCATAATACTTGGAAGCATTAACCCTTAACCGTTGCATATTGTGGAGGTGTTTTTTTTAATGAAAACATCAGTAACTAAAAAAAAAAAAAAAAATGTTAAAAAATGAGTTAGCTGATAGTTAATCTTAATTGGCTGGAAATAATTTTACCAAGTATTAACTAATATCTTGAGTTAAAGCTTTTTTCTTGCATCCATTAAATTTATAACTTTTTTCTTTAAACAATGAATTATTTAATTTGATTAAAAGTACAAAGCAAGCAATCTGTAAGACTATTTTCTCTTAAAGAGATAGCAAACACCAAAATTGTTATTGTTTAAAAAGATAGATAATCCCTTTATTCACCATTCCCCAGTTTTGCATAACCAACACAGTTATAGAAATATACTTTTTACCTCTGTAATTACCTTGTATCTAAGCCTCTGCTGACTGCCTCTTTATCTCAGATCTTTTGACAGACTTGCATTTCAGGCAATTAGTACTGACTCTTAAATAACTTCACGTGCATGAGCACAATGTTATCTATATGAAACACATGAACTAACGCCCTCTAGCTGTGAAAAAACTGTCAAATGCCTTACAATGAGAGGCGGCCTTCAAGGGCTAAAAAATTAGCATATGAACCTTCCTAGGTTTAGCTTTCAATTAAGAATAACAAGAGAACAAAGCACATTTGATGATAAAAGTAAATTAGAAAGTTGTTTAAAATTAATAAAAGGTTAATTTGGAATTTACTATCCCTTTAAAGAGGCATAAAAGAGCAAAAAGAAAATGCTCTATTATTATTATTATTTATTTGTATCGTGCCACAAAGTTCAGTAGTGCTGGGTACAGAGATAAGGGTATATAATAAAAAAGAGGAAGAGAGCTCTGCTCTAAAGAGCTGACAGTCTACAGGATGTTGAAGCATTTTATTATTGCAATATTGCTTGCAAATAACTGTGTGTAACCCTTACAAAAGGCCTAAACACATAGATAAAGTCAGCTCCAGAGATGTAATGCACTACTGGAACCTAACCGAGCCAACGACAAGAGACAAACATATTTATCCACCAATTATCAAATAGCTCCCTGTAATACATTGCTGCTGTGGAAAATATTTACATATACTTTTCATCCAAGAATACCAATGGCCTGATTATCAAAAACTCACTGACATGGAGATGCATTATGCAAAATCTTTAGGGGCTTTTATTTTAACAATATATTGCAACATATGAGTCTCTCCTTCACAATGAGAATTCTGCATAGCTAGATAAACAGTTCTTATGCTAAAATTTGCCTTTCTAAATTTGTTTGAGGGATCTCACAGTAGGGAGAAGACTGCTTAGATAATCTCAACAGAGCGGAGAGCTTTAGATCATCAGGGTCCCAGGAGAACAAAGTAAATTTGATAATAGAAGTGAATTTAAATGTGTATTAAACAAATATCTGTGAGAAAATAAAGCGCAACCAGAACCAAGTGTAGGTAATTAAAAATGAGCAAACAACACCACTGTATTGCACTTACAATGTTGACAGCCTTTATTGCATATCAATTAATCCCAACAGGTCTTCTAGCAAGATGAAGGATAATACAAAGTAATGATGATAAAAGTTAAAACCAAAAGGTCCCCCGTGAGTCTATCACTCCTTCAAAATCCTCTTCCAGAGAATCTCAATCGCCAATGCTCACAGCGTACTTCTTCACGTCCCGCGTGTGACTCTAGCCTGTAACGTGAATCTCAATAACCGGACTAAGATGTGAAAGCAGGGTAGATTTTCTATGGGTCCTCAAATGTACCAATAGTAGCCTCAACGCGTTTCTACCGCCACCATGCAGTCTTTCTCATATTCCCTCTTGAGAAAATCGCACGGGATTAATTGATATGCAATAAAGACTGTCAACATTGTAAGTGCAATACAGTAGTGTTGTGTGCTCATTTTTAATTACCTACACTTGATTCTGGTTGCGCTTTATTTTCTCACAGATATTTGTTGGATTCTACCCTGCTCGAAGGACACCTCTAGTAAATCAGCTGCAACCAGTTTCTTGGCTATCTTGCTGTTTGTAAACCTTTGTGGTTTAGGGAGATATTTCTTTTCATATTACTTTGTTTATATATTTTTTATATATTTTTTTATTTTTTTTATCCATTCTAACATCACAAGTGCATGATTTTATTTTATTTCTGTTAATCTTATGTTTTATGTTGTATTTTGAGTTTAATTAATATTGCGATAAGTTCCTCCACCTAGGTAGCAAGCGCTGTTTAATTCCCTCTTTCTCACAAATGTTTATTAAAACTGCATGCTCTAACTAAATCAATAAAGTCTAATTTTAATTTACTGATTTGGATCTGATTATTAAAGGTTAATTGGACCAGAATGGTTTTATGAAATGTGTCTTTCTGGTCTTGCAATGTAAGTCACAGAAAATCACCAGTCCCTCACTATAAATGTGATACACAAAGTGATTTCCATAGGAAAGTATAGGGTTTAGGGAATCTGGATATGTTCTTGATTGACAATGAATGTCAGTACAGAGGGAGTAGGTATCATTTTTTGCACTTGCCATTATGATTTATTGAGGATACTTTTAATCTAAGGAAGATTTTATCCCTCACTATATAGTAAATAATATATTGACAATTAAAATGTGTTTTTGTTGCAAGAGAAAAAAATATTTTGTAAATAAAAAAGTGGTGAGACAAATGTATGTGTACTAGTTTGGTACCAAACTGTAAGGTTTGCTGGTCGCAGAGCCAGTCACATGGGTGAGGTTTTCCATTTAGCTTTGTTCTGTTGCAGTCACATCAGTTGTGCAAATTTGCTATTTTGAAAACAATCAGTTCCTGATTATAGGCTTTAATTTGAGTAGTAAGTTTCTCCAACAAATTCTCAGCTGTAAAAACAAAATGAATACTGAATAAAGCCAAATTGCAAGTGCGAGCAAATTCTGCAAGAACTAAACTTTTAATACTCACGGGTTAGCATGCACATTACAAGTTAAAGTCAAATTATTGTGTGTGAGTGAAAGCCCAACGCATGCTAACTTCAGGACTTCAGATATCGTGACAGTGCTAACTTTCTCTCCCTATAGACTTCAATGTAACATCCAATATGGCCCAGCACAATAAATTCAGCTTTTTTCTTGATTGTGATGCACGCGGAAGGGGGTACTGCCTTCCCACTGAACTATAGGAAATACAACAATTTCCACAGCACCACTTAAAAAATACTTAATGTATTAGTACAAATACAAACAATGCAACGTTTCGGCCCTACAGGCCTTAATCATGCATATATCTCACATTCACTAAAGCCTCTTACTTATAGGCCTGACAATTACCAATTAATTACCAACAGGTGAATACCTGAGACATGTTACCTGTTATTAGCTCCATCTAGTGGTGCATTCTCATATAGCTCATAATAACCCATATAACAAGATTAAAACATAATTAGAGAAGCAGTTTGATTCACTACTATCTTCCCTAGCTTTAAACAAAGACTGAAAAATCAATTTCCCTATTTAACCCTTTCGGGTGCATACTGTCTAATTGGTGTATCCAAAAACTTTCTTTCTGTTTAAGAACCTTCTCTCTATCACCTCCTGTCCTAAGTCTTCCAACATGACCAATAACTTGCCACCTGACTTGGCTTATACTGTGGCCTGCTTTTAAAAATTGATGAGATACTGGTGCTTCTGTGTTACCACAGCTTATGTTTGACTCATTTATTTTTTATACTTTATTTATGAAGCACCAACATATTCCGCAGCGATGTCCATGGATACAATTCATTTAAATAAAACAATATAAGACTTGTAAGAGACCCACCATACGCCAAATACATCATCTATAAATCGCCAACAGGCTGCGCCAAACTCTTTAAACAAGTCAATGGTTGACTTAAATGGTTGACTCAATGGTTGACTCAAATGACTTGTTTAAAGAGTTTGGCACAGCCTGGTGGCGATTTATAGATAAAGTCTTTGGAGTATGGTGGGGCAGCATTGAGACCCTTTTGGATTTTGTACAGGCACTGAACACAGCCCTCTCAGGTATAGAATTTATACTAACCTTCAGTGAAGTATCAATAGATTTTCTAGATACCAGAATATATAAGGAGGAAGGGGGTTTAAAGGTAGATCTATACAGGAAAGACACTGATAGAAACACATTATTAACATTTGATAGTTTTCATCCCATCAAACTGAAGGAGTCCCTCCACAAGAGTCAGCTGTTGAGGGTTAATAGAATTGTAAGTGACCCCCAAACTTGTTCCCAGAGAATAAAAGAAATGGGACAGAGATTTATTCAAAGGGGGTACCCACAACAGCTGATACAGAAAGAGATGCCTAAAGTAGAAAGGGATATAAATAAGGGAGAAAGAACTAAGAAAACACAAACAGAGAATAAAATAGTGTTCACCTCACAATTCAATCTCTATGGTGAAGAAGTAGCTAAGATAATAAGGAAACACTGGGCAATCTTGAAAGATCGTAACAGGGATGTGAATGCCTTTCAACAAAAAACTGTGATGGCATATAGGAGGGTAAAAAACCTAAGAAATCACTTGGTAGGGTCTGATGTTGGACCAGAGAGAACCACAAGACAGAGCTATATCACAAAGAAATCAGTGGGCTCATACCCATGTCTTGGCTGCTCTAATTGCCATTCAATGATCAAGGGCACAGAATTTGTCCACCCTAGAACAGGACATGCATTTAAAATTAAAGGGCACTATACATGAGACTACATATTTTATATACTTGATAAAATGCCCATGCTCTATGATTTACATAGGAGAGTCGACTAGAAAGGCAAGAGAGCGCATTAATCAGCATAAGTCAAGCATAAGATGTGGTAACACAGAAGCACCAGTATCTCATCATTTTTTAAAACAGGTCACAGTATACGCTAACTCAGGTGGCAAGTTGTTGATCATGTTGGAAGACTTAGGACAGGAGGTGATAGAGAGAAGGTTCTCAAGCAAAAATAAAGTTTTTGGATACACCAATTAGACAGTAAGCACCCGAAAGCTAGGGAAGATAATAGTGGATTAAACTGCTTCTTTAATTATGTTTTAATCTTGTTATACAGGTTATTATGAGTTATATTATTATTATTATTATTATTATTATTATCGGTTATTTGTAGAGCGCCAACAGATTCCTCAGCGCTAAGGAGGTTATATGAGAATGTACCACTAGTTGGAGCTAATAACAGGTAACATGTCTCAGGTATTCACCTGTTGGTAATTAATTCGTAATTGTCAGGCCTATAAGTAAGAGCCTTTAGTGAAAGTGTAATATATGCATGATTAAGGCCTGTAGGGCCGAAACGTTGCATTATTTGTATTTGTACTAATAAATTAAGTATTTTTAAGTGGTGCTGTGGAAATTATAGACCTCAATGCAGAGTGCAAACTAAAAAAAAAACCATAATACTTATCGCTCGCTAACCCAACAAGAGTTAAATCTACAGCACTAGTCCGAAGGTAGTTATGAATATTTTACATTCCACTATTGTTCACATTTAACAATTTTTTTATTTTTTTTTTAATTTATATTTCTATCTATCTCTAATGTGTTTTTTGAAAAATACATATCTCTCTCTCCTGTTTTTTTTTGTCATGATATTCGAAGTTTTTAATTTAGCGTGCCTCGGCTTTTTACAAGTGTTTTACTTTCAACTTACTAACCCGCACACACATTAAAAGTTTACTTCTGGCAGTGTTTGCTTGCACTTGTAATTTGGTCAGTATCCGGTATTTGGCTCGTATTTTCAGGTATTTGAGTGAAAAAGGTCTCCAAAATATATCCATATGTATATATGTGTATAAATGTTTTTATATGTGTTTACATGTGTATATAGGCATGCATATACACATATAAACATATAAATACAAATACTGTATATATATACATATATACACATATTTAGACATGTACATGTATACATTATAGCTCTTTCCATTCAAATACCTTGCCATATACCATATACCATATACCTTTTAAATCTTTATGTTGTGTGTAATGCAACTGTTTTTTTCACCCTAACCCTTTACACAAGGTCTTCAGTCGTGCTAATTTTTATTAATTTATGTCAGATTGTTACGATTCACCATTCCAAGGGCTCCATGTACTAAAGCGTCAATTTTCTCGCCGACAGAATGTCTGTTCGACTCGCTAGAACTCGCAGGAAGCGAGATACTGCCCGCTCGCCATATGTACTAAAAATCAGCTTAAAAATTGTTGCGTCTAATTCGCATCAAGCTCAGGCGAATGATTCATACATCTGACGCCTTGCTATTAGCGAATGTACTATTATTTTCTTACAAATTGTCAGTCATGTTTGTCCCACATGACTGTAAGGTTTCAGAAACGTCACATTTGTCACAGGAAGTTATTTCAGCACTATATAAAGTCCACTTTATCTATTTTTTCAGACAGAAAATTTACTGATCCTTAATTGTTTCAATCTTATATATTTAGTTATAGTAAATTAAGTATGGCAACTTCAGGATCTGATTCGCAGACAAACAAATTCAAGAATCCACACTTCTCAAACCAGCAGAACCTGGTTCTTGTTGATATGGTACTGGACTCTTATGACTATTTATTTGGTTGTCGTGCGAAGCAAACTTCCAGTCACCGCAAAAAGAGTATCTGGACTCGTATCAGTGATGCTGTCAGTGCTCAGGGCCCCGGGAAAAAGGACATTGACCAGAGAAAGAAAAGGTACAACAACATTAAAAGATTTGCCAAAGCGAAATTAGCAAAAGAAAAAAATTCTTAACTTGCTACCGGAGATGGACCAGCTTATGTCGCAGATCTGACCGATTACGAGCAGAGACTGGTGCAGCATTTAGGCCCCGAAGTTATCGTCGGGATTATAGATAATTGTGACAGCGACCTAAGAGGTATTACATTTAAAAATTCAAATTTCTTAAATTTTAATTATTTTAATAGAATGTTAATCCTATTCGAATGATATAGTACAGTAGTGTAGCCAATGTATTATTAGTTCACAAATTTTGAAGATACATGTTACTTTGCGACTATTTTGATAATCTAACATATAGGCCTATCATGTCCATATTTTATGACACATTTTGTATTGTTTTTGACGGATATTAAAAAGTTTCAATTGTAATCAGATGAAGAATATATAGCTGAAGAAGTGTCTCTGTGGCTAGCAGGATCAACAGTGAGTAAAAATTACAGTCTATTGACCTTCTTTTATATGACTTGTAGGCATATATCTTATAGACCCTATTGTTTATTATTGTGCTCGCCACCTTTAAGCTGGCGAGGGATTATTCTTGAGCTAGGTGCAGAAAAGGTAGCATGCGTAGAAATAGATTGTTTAGTAATTACTGTTTATTGCAAGATTTCAGTCGAGCAAGGACTTTTTAGCTACAAAAAAGACTAGAATATTAAAGTTGTGGACAAGTTCGCTTGACACTTGTAAATGTCAGTTTTCCAAAGAATTCGGGGCATAGTACATACAATTTTCAATCCGCACGCAGACATTTAGACTGAAAAAATCACGAACACCTCACAGATAACTTAGTACATGGAGCTCTAAGACTCTTTAGAACTGTTACACCACACTGGACGGATATTTGTGTAATCACACACTCACAATTTTCTGTGGAGGATCGCACCCAGTTTTTCCATCTAAGAACAAAGCTCTATTATTCATTTATGTAATCATTTTATTAATTGCTGTATATGTATATTCTTCTTCAACTGTTTCTATGTATTTACATTGTTACACTAGGATTCATGTTTTAAACTTTTATTTTTTGTAAACTCTCATTAAATTAGTTTTTTCATCTTATTAGTATATTCACTAATTTGATATAATCTAGCCTATTCACCACTGCCTATAGGAGCTCCTGTTCTCATCCCTCCTTCAGTCGCTCCAACCCAACCTGCGTAAATGTAGTTTGCGCACGTGTGGTCACATTTGCTTTCAGCTTGTAATATGCATGTAGGTTAATGCAGACACAACAGTTCAATATCACATGCGCTAAAATTAGTGTACCACTTTTAATCTAGCCCTAAGACGGGCAACAAATATAATACAACGTATTTTGAATATTCGTAATAAAAGATTTGGCCGTACACATGTGTAGTCAAAATTACAGAGCTGAATCTGATATTATCGGCATCATCATACATAAATGTGAAGGTCATATCCCCTTTAACTGCATCCTCATTGCCACTCTCCAAGGAGGTATCTCCAGAGGTGATCTCAGTAGTATCCTCCTTGTCTTGCTCCAGGTGAGACTCTTTCACAAACCATCAGTCATTATACACAGTTATCTCTACATCAACCAATAGACATAACTCTACATTCTTATCCATAAGCACCCATCATCATCATCATCTTCAATGGAAACCTCTTTTACAGCCTTACTCATAGGTAGCCTTTTTCACACTTCTCATATATAACACTTTACCTTCTTGCCCTTAGACATCTACCATTACAGTAAAATGTCTATTTAGCCTGATTCATAGGCAGCCTTCCTCATGCCCCCATGACACTACCGACTTCCCAATAGATACCCACCAACATTGTCTCCCACCGACCTATCCAACATCATATAAAGAGCCTTTAAATCTCCTCATAGACAGCATTAATCTTCCTCATCAAAATACCTTTATGTGTCACCCTCATAATTTATAATATCTCTATTATATTTCCATACATATCACCTTTGATACTCACCATAAAATTAATATATTTCTACTTTACACATTCATCTATACATACCACTCTGTTTTCTCCTGAGTTCAGCTCCCAAATGTATAAATCATAACTTTCTTCATGATTTTAGAGACATTTCTCTACAGTTTGAGCAATTATTGTTTATAAATCAGCTAAGAAATTGCAGATATGCATTTAAATATGCAAACTCTAATTTATATCTTGTTTTTTTTTTCTTTCAAAAAGCACATTCATATTAAATGGAATGCTACAACAAAATTAAACTTTATACCATATCAAAGGAAGTTCTATTTACAAAATATAATACAAATATTCCTTATATTCTTTCTACTCAGCTCCAACTTAAAAGTAAACCATGTTCTTCTTTCAATTCAACAGGTTTCTTCAAATAAAAAAAATGCTGCTACTTTGCACACACCCCCTGTAAGCTTTGAAATAAGGGTTCAAAGTGGACTTTCTGAATTCATAAAAACCCACAGGTCTATAATACATCCCTAATGGAAGTCAAACAGGAAACCCTAGGGATAAAACACAGTGGACTTACCCTCTGTTCACAGTAGGTGGCTGTGTATAATACATATTTTATATTTACTACAAAAACAAACAACTAAACACATCCTCTCTGTTCTTTACTATACAGGATCTTTTGTGAGTTTACAATATTTCAAAGCTATGCAAGGAAGGCTGGATGTCAAGATCAGTTTCTTTTCAGACTTGTGTGATTTAGAAATGAAAAGACACAAGTTTTCTGCAAATTGCATATTCTTTATATGGTAAACAGTATGTTGCATTCTCATACTACATTATCTGTATGTATTTTTAAGCCCAGTTTGATTTTATGATGCATAAATTAAGATAATATATTAAAATCAGGGAGAAATGTAAAACAATTTCAACAATTTATGTAAAAAACAAATCTAGCTTTGTTATAGCAGTAGCAAAAAAGCACGTCAAGTATTTTAAATGGTTTAATAGCGGTTAGTAAATTTTATTGCTGTTGTCAATAACTTCATAAAATATAGGCCCAGTTAAAAGGTCAGGAGAACATTTTTATATTGTACAATAAACTGTTTACCCAATAGCTGGCTAATTTCTAAAGATAATGAAACAAATGACAATAAATTGCAAAATTAATGTTTTCTATTTTAAGCCTCCTTTTAATACATAAAATGATGCTATAAATGACTTTTTTTTTATAAATGTTCTATCAGACAGAAGCTAATATATCTTGTTAAAGTATTGGTCATTTTCATGTACAACTGCAGTACAGAAATAAACATAAATAATCACATGAGGTTTTATTAAAGGGACATGAAACCCAGATATTTTCTTTCATGATTTAGGTAGAACATACACTTTTAAACAACTTTCCAGTTTACTTCTATTATCAAATTTGCTTCATTCTCTTGGTATCAATTGTTGAAGGAGCAACAATGCACTACTGGTTTCTAACTG
Source organism: Bombina bombina (assembly GCF_027579735.1). NCBI lineage: Eukaryota > Metazoa > Chordata > Amphibia > Anura > Bombinatoridae > Bombina > Bombina bombina. The sequence goes on along the minus strand of NC_069507.1, from coordinate 201,810,778 downwards.
AACACATGGGTGAGCCAATAACAATCGGTATATATATGCAGCCACCAATCAGCAGCTAGAACCTAGGTTCTTTGCTGTTCCAGAGCTTACTTAGATCAACCTTTCAGTAAAGGATAACAATAGAAGGAAGCAAATTAAATCATAGAAGTAAATTGGAAAGTTGTTTAAAATTGTATGCTCTTTCTAAATAGTTAATGTCTAATTATGACTTTATTGTCCCTTTAAATATGTAACAAACAGATGCAAAGATCAAGCAATAAGATTCAGTTCCACCTGGAATGTAACATTTCGTTGGGGAATCAATTCAGTGTTACAGTAGTTGGTAAATCTACCAACAAGTTTTATTTATTCTGAGCAATAGGAGTTTTTTTTTTTAACAATAACAGACACATTTTACTACATAAATGTTTCTAGGTGCCATAAAGTAATAACCTAAGAAAAAGAATAATTACACTGGTTCGCCATTCACAGCAGAATTAAATTCTCACCTTGACCTGCAAAGCCCTTTATACCAACGCCGCTCCCCACTACCTGTCCTCACTAATTGACATATATGCTCCAACCCATCCACTAAGATCCAACAATGATCTGCTCCTTCATCTTCTACCTTCACCTCTTCTCACGCTAGCCTCCAGGACTTCTCTTGTGTGGCAGCAACACACTGGAACTACTTTCCTTGCACTGACAGTCAACACCAGAATTTTTGTTGTTTAAAAAGATAGATAATTCCGATTATCCTAGCTTTGTGAAGGAATAATCTAGATTTTATGAAAGAAAGTAAAACATGTTGCTGAGAAAAGAATTTTGGTTGTTTGGAGCTATTTCTAAAGCTTGCTTTAAAAGAAGATATTTTATTTCCTGATCTAAAAGATTCAAGACTACTTTTGAAAAAACAATTGGATTTGGAGGTAGATTTTAGAAAGGAGGGGATATGAAATCTAGAAGGATACCTGAAACAGTCTGAATAACCCAAACATCTGATGTTATAAAACTCCAATTTTTTATAAAATGGGATAATCTTCCTCCAACTTTGGCCTCGCTTCCATTGAGTCGTTAAAAATGGAGCCGTAAGCTACCGAAGCGGCCGACAGCTAAAAGTAATTTACGGCTGCATTTTAGTACCAGGTTTCCATTGAAAAGATTAGCGTGTTGCGCGCAGTCGCTCTTTTCGTGTAGCTGTAAGTTAACGTTGTGTTAACGCTTCCATCTGACGTCGGATTTCTTGAAAATCAATTAGTTGCTAAGGTAACCCGACCTTACGCTATAGAATTTACGTTTAACGTCCGTGCTTATTACCTGTGATCGCCTCTCAAGAAAAATAAAAAAAACACTTATCCATATTTTTAATATTCAAATACTATTTTCTAATATAATTATATTTAACACTTCATAAATATAAGTAATATTTCTTGCTGCCCTAGGCATAGGTCTAGTTTGCATTCTGTAGATATGTTCTTGCATATATTATTATATTTAAATATATACTGATATTTCTATTAGAATATAAGTTCAACTATTTCTATACATGAGACAACAATAAATATTACTTATAACAATTTATTTCTACATTAAAACACTTGCATTATTTGCAAGTTTTATAATTTCAATAGAAAATAGGTCTCAAAAAGCACAATTTTCCTCTTTTACACCTAGTTGAGCTGGGGGTAATATATCTCAATGTATCGACAGCCTCCGACAATGTATTAACGGTTAGCGCTTTCAATGGAAACCTGGTATAATTTATCGATTAACGGCTTCTATTACTTTCTATGGGACGCGAAAATCTTTTCGGCAGCCGAAGTCCGGCAGCCGATATTGAGGTATAACGCGCCATTGGAAACCGTCGTTAAACGCTATTGCTTTCGACAGCATATTTAACGGTTTGCGAGTGCACGCAAACTGAATTACGACTCAATGGAAGCGAGGCCTCAGTGTGGGAAATAAATTGTGTTGCGTGAAGAAAAAGGTCTCACCTGAGAAAGGTCTTGGACAGGATCTTGCTCTGGAAAATCTTGGATTCCAAGGACGGGCTCTTGAAGGAAAGAAGTTTGTGAGTGACTGACTTGGTGGAGAGAAGAATTAATATTAAGGCCTATAGGAGAAGTATGGATGACCAGGAAAACAACCTCTTCCTTTACCGGCGCAGTCAAAAACACGGTTAGGTCTAGGGTAGAAAATCTTTTTTTGAAGTGGTTTTTACTTTATTCAATGAATTAAAGGTATTAACATATGAGTTTAATTCCTTTAAACCTAGATCTCCAAACAAGAGACCCTCAACATGAGGACCCCTCTCAGTAGGGGCAAAGTCAGACATTTTAGGGTCAATTTTACGTAAAATAATTCTTCTACATTGAGTAGATAAAGCCATATTGGCGTCACCCATTAAATAAATGGACCTTTGAATCCATTGTCTGATTACGTAAGGATCCAACATAGATTTATTGACTATAGCTTCCTCAGTCAACTCAAACATTTTAGTAATAGGACCTAAGGTGTCCAAATATTTATCTTGACATGCTTTTAAAAATTTATCAGGTCCTCTTCTACTATTAAACTTTTTTGAACTTACAAATTTAACAATATTTGCATCCACTTCTGGCGTAACAGAAGTTTTATGAGGCAAGTCTGGTCTAAGACATTCAGCTCTTAGAGTGGACCTGGCTTTTACAGAAAGTGATTTTCTTAAATTATGGTCTAAAAATTTAGCAATCCTCTTAGAGAGTCTCCAATTAGAGGAGCGAGGGTGCTGCAAATCTTCAGGATCTAAAAATTCCTGCCCCTCATTGTCTAACAAATTCTTTTTTGATTTGTTAATAGATTTATTGAATTTCTTCTTTTTGGGGATATAAACTGAGCATGAACTATAAGAAAGTACTTGTGTAAATACAGATTGCCAAGAAATCATTATTTGTATTGGAGTCCGATAACTCAGATGTAAAAACTAATGGCTAGATTACGAGTCTTGCGTTAGGCTTAAAAAGCAGCGCTGGCCGATCCCAATGCTACTTTTTAACGCCCGCTGGTATTACGAGTCTTGAAATGACAGATTCACCGCTCACTTTTTTGAACAGACTCGGAAATACCACAAATCCACTTACGTCAATTGCGTATCCTATATTTTCAATGGGACTTGCATAGCGCCGGTATTACGAGTCTGACAAAAAGTGAGTGGTAGACCCTCTCCTGTCAAGCCTGGTGCCGCATTTAAAAGTCAGTAGTTAAGAGTTTTACACTACAACGCCGTAGCATAAAACTCTTAACTAAAGTGCTAAAAAGTACACTAACACCCATAAACTACCTATTAACCACTAAACCGAGGCCCCCCACATCGCAAACACTAAAATAAATATTTTAACCCCTAATCTGCCGAACCGGACATCGCCACCACTATAATAAATATATTAACCCCTAAACTGCCGCACTCCCGTATCGCAAACACTATTTAAATATTATTAACCCCTAATCTGCTGGCCCTAACATCGCCGCCACCTAACTACATTTATTAACCCCTAATCTGTTGCCGCCACTATAATAAAGTTATTAACCCCTAAACCTAAGTCTAACCCTAACCCCCCCTAAATTAAATATAATTAAAATAAATCTAAATAAAATTACTGCTATTAACTAAATAATTCCTATTTAAAAGTAAATACTTACCTATAAAATTAAATAACTAATAGTTACATTGTATCAAGCTTAGGGTTTATTTTTATTTTACAAGCAACTTTGTATTTATTTTAACTAGGTAGAATAATTATTAAATAGTTATTAACTATTTAATAACTACCTAGTTAAAATAAAGACAAATTTACCTGTAAAATAAAACCTAACCTAAGTTACAATTACACCTAATACTACACTATAATTAAATAAATTAACTAAATTAAATACAATTAATTACAATTAAATAAAATTATCTAAAGTGCGAAGAAAAAAATCCCTCTAAATTACAGAAAATAATAAAATAATTACAAGATTTTAAAACTAATTACACCTAATCTAATCCCCCTAACAAAATAAAAAAGCCCTACCCTACACTAAATTACAAATAGCCCTTAAAAGGGCCTTTTGCGGGGCATTGCCCCAAAGTAATCAGCTCTTTTACCTGTAAAAAAAAGTACAAATACCGCACCCAACATTAAAACCCACACAACCAAACCTACTCTAAAACCCAACCAATACCCCCTTAAAAAAAACTAACACTAACCCCCTGAAGATCACCGTACCATGAGACGTCTTCACTCAACTGGGCCGAAGTCCTCAACGAAGCCGGGAGAAGTCTTCATCCAACCAAGCAGAAGTGGTCCTCCAGATGGGCAGAAGTCTTCATCCAGACGGCATCTTCTATCTTCATCCATCCGGCACGGAGCGGGTCCATCTTCAAGACATCCTACGCAGAGCATCCTCTTCTGTCCATGGCCGAAGACTGAATGAAGGTTCCTTTAAATGACGTCATCTAAGATGGCGTCCCCTTCCATTCCAATTGGCTGATAGAATTCTATCAGCCAATCGGAATTAAGGTAGAAAAAATCATATTGGCTGATGCAATCAGCCAATAGGATTGAACTGGCATTCTATTGGCTGATTGGAAAAGCCAATAGAATGCCAGCTCAATCCTATTCGCTGATTGGATCAGCCAATAGGATTGAACTTCAATCTTATTGGCTGATTGCATCAGCCAATAGGATTTTTTTCTACCTTAATTCCGATTGGCTGATAGAATTCTATCAGCCAATTGGAATTGAAGGGACGCCATCTTGGATGATGTCATTTAAAGGAACCTTCATTCAGTTTCGTACTTTAGATAATTTTATTAAATTGTAATTAATTGTATTTAATTTAGGTAATTAATTTAATTATAGTGTAGTGTTAGGTGTAATTGTAACAGGTTAGGTTTTATTTTACATATAAATTTGTCTTTATTTTAACTAGGTAGTTATTAAATAGTTAATAACTATTTAATAACTATTCTACCTAGTTAAAATAAATACATAGTTGCCTGTAAAATAAAAATAAACCCTAAGCTAGATACAATGTAACTATTAGTTATATTGTAGCTATCTTAGGGTTTATTTTATAGGTAAGTATTTAGTTTTAAATAGGAATAATTTAGTTAATTGTAGTAATTTTATTTATATTTATTTTAATTATATTTAAGTTGGGGGGTTAGGGTTAGACTTAGGTTTAGGGGTTAATAACTTTATTATAGTGGTGGTGACGTTGTGGGCGGCAGATTAGGGGTTAATAAATGTAGTTAGGTTGTGGCGACATTGGGGGCGGCAGATTAGGGGTTAATAAATATAATGTAGGTGTCCGCGATGTTGGGGGCAGCAGATTAGGGGTTTATAAGTATAATGTAGGTGGCGGCGATGTCCGGAGCGGCAGATTAGGGGTTAATGATATAATGTAGGTGTCGGCGATGTTGGGAGCGGCAGATTAGGGGTTAATAAGTGTAAGATTAGGGGTGTTTAGACTCGGGTTCATGTTAGGTGTAGACATAAAATGTGTTTTCCCCATAGTAATCAATTTTTTGCAGGTGTTAGGTTTTTTTTCAGCCGGCTCTCCCCCATTGATTCCTATGGGGAAATCGTGCACGAGCATGTAAGCAGCGCTGGTATTGAGGTGAGATGTGGAGAAAAATTTTGCTCTTCGCTCACTTTTTTGCGGTTAACGCCGGGTTTCTAAAAACCCGTAATACCAGCGTTGTCTGTAAGTGAGCGGTGAGCATAAACTGCTCATTAGCACTGCACCCCTATTAATGCAAAACTCATAATCTAGGTGTAAGTCTACTTTCCTCTTGGCTGCTTTTTTAATAGGAGCTGCATCTTCAGAATCTGATTCTTAAAAAATAATTTTATTTTTTGCAATAGGAGAATTAACTCTGTTGTCTGGATTTATCAGACTAAAAGCTCCTTTATTAAATTTATTTTTCAATAAATTATTTTTATATTTTTTGGATAAATGTTTTCTTTTTTGTTTTATTTTTCTAGGAGAATTAACGTTCTCATTAACAGATTTTGATGCTGTCTTAAAATGACCTCTGTAGTCTTTAATAGAATTGTCAGACATGTCTGTAACAGATTCTTCAGATAGAGAATTAGCCTTATCTGCAGGCATTTTAAATAAAATAATATAAAATACAAATATAAAATTAATGAGAATATATTAAATACGTAAAGTATATAATTTAACTGTTACCCCAATAAAATATTAATAAAATTAAGGTAAAGTAATATAAATGCGATATAACATAAAATGTAAATAGTCAAAATGAAAGTTGTCAAATTACCACAGTCAGTAGCAATAAAAGAGAACTAAACTGTAGAGCAGTGTTTTTCAACCAGTGTGCCGTGGCACACTAGTGTGCCGTGAGAGATCCTCAGGTGTGCCACGGCAGACTGACAACAGTGTGACATATTTTTAAATTTTGCTTGTTTTTTACTCCCAGTGCAGGGGTAGTTTGTAGGAGGCATGGCATAACAGCACAATACATACAGTATGTGTGTGTTTGTGTGTATGTGTATATATATATGCTGTATTAGGCTACAATGTGTGATTTTTTTAAAATTTTGAGATGGTGGTGTGCCACAGGATTTTTTAATGTAAAAAAGTGTGCCACGGCAAAAAAAAGGTTAAAAATCACTGCTGTAGAGAAGCAAAGTTGCTAGATATCTGAGAACAATTAACAAAGTCTCTAGATATTGCAACAATTTCTGAGGTGAGGGCGGACCGTCAGGGAAATCAGAGGCGGGAAAACAGACGTCGGCTCAGAAAGAAGATGGATGCGTCACGAGCTCCGGAGCAGCCGTGGTTTGAAGACCTTGCCTGACAGCGTGTATACGGATCTGGATCACAGACTGAGGAATCCCCCACTGATACTACAGAGTGGATTGTCATAGGATCCACGGACATACTGCTGAGAGTGCTTGATCGCAGCATATGCGATTCCTGTGTTCTTAATACCTCATACCTTTTGAGGTTTTTACATGTGAGTGTGTTGATGTTTCTGTTTTTCACACATTAAAACATATTTCAAATGGTGTACATTTAGAGTGGATTTGCGGTCTTTTCCCCTTTTTGTCTTTACATGTTTTTCCTGAGAGGTGCTCCAACACCTGTATGAGTAGTAGCAACATTGCCACCTGGATCATCAGCAATCACGAGAACGTAAATAGAACGTAATACTGATTGCGGTTCTCTATAGGTATATGGACTTGAAATTTTAAGGGACTTATATATGTATTAAAGTATATGTGAGTATTATCAACTTTCTTATGCAATATTATAAGTCTGTATTATATCTTTACTTTAAGTGGAGCCAGTTTATGATATAAGGTTGTATTGTATATTTACTGATCACTGCATAAATATAATTTGCTGTTTCTTGTTACATTACTAATATATTGGCACTCAAAGGGTTGTATATGTGCGTCTTCAGTTTTAAATTACACTATAGTGAACAAACTAAATAAACTAACTTACAGAATAATTTTTTCCCTTTTATTACTATTCATAATTAAATATTCAGGGGGTTTAAAGGGCCATTTTATTATTAAAAGTCAAGTTCTAATTCATTTATTCATCTAATTCATGTAATTTTAGCACTATAAAGTCTGCAATTCTATATGTTGTTGAACCCCTGCAAAGTATTAAATACATAATTGAAGTATCACAAAATGGACAAGAAGCGCCCCCCGCCCCCCCCCCCCCACAACAAAAAGTGAAGAAACTGAGGATTTTTTAAAATTATTATTTAGGACAATTCTTTTATTTAATTTGCTTCAAACTCGTGGTATCCTTTATGGAAAAGCATACCTAGGTAGGCTCAGGAGCAGCAATGTAACACTGGGATTTAGGGGCTGATTGGTGGCTACACCTTTATGCTGCTTGTCATTGGCTCACCCAAATGTGTTTAGCTAGCTAGCTATTATCAGCCAAGATAATGAAGCCCATTTGCTCTACCTGAATCATTAAATAATTTTGGGGGGTTTTCACATGCCTTTAACTAGTGCATAAATAATAATGGGCAAGCTCTATTCTATATACTCTATCATACTACATCTGAGATGCAAATACTACAACACTACATGCACAATTGGCATTAAATATGTTCTATAAAACACACAAAGACACGGACACCTGCTCATAGCAAATAACGACACAGAAATCCAACATATAAAAAAAGGACCACACATAAACATTTATTGTGCAACATAAATAATAAAAGTATATTTAGGAATATGATGTATGTTTGTTAAATTTTTTCTGAGCATTCTATAGTTCCCAAATGTTCTGAACTGGCATCTCATTATCATACCAGCAGTCATGCCCTGTCTTTCTTGCATGTAATACTTTATAAATACACATGCAATGCTTCAGGGTTTACTATGATGAAGGCATTTTACTACTCCCATCATCAGCTATATAAGTGCTGGCAAAAGGCTGGGGGTAATCAAAGCATGGGGCAATAATTATTGTAGAATCAGGTCACAGTCAGAAAAACTCCTTTCACAGCAGCATGCAGCAAAATACTTTCTCTACTATAGATGCATCTATAACAGGTTCCATCTGTTCTAGGTACAAGCTACTTCTAGTTAATCTTGTCAACTGTTTCAAAGTCATTGGTTGGAATTGATTATCTTGGAAGGTGTAATAATTTATGAAGGTAACAGAGTAAAAAAGAAAATCTTACCTAATATAATCAGTCTGTCTGCGTACTGTCTGCCTGGTCGTCACCGTGGGGTCACGTCAGTTACTTTCCCAATACTGACTCTGAGCGCGGGCCAGAATCATGTGACGTGGGTGTTAACCCCGCAAAACAAACATGGCGCTGCGTGTGCGTCAAGGAGCAGGAAGACCACTGACTGGACTCAGGGTACTCTTCCCTCTGACCCTCTCCACCCAAAAACGGGCGGTAATGGAGCTGTTGCTGAACCGCTGTGTATTTTAATTAAAAAAAAAAAAATTTGCAGATGCAGACCAACTCTCAAAAAAGAAATAAATTTGTAGATGCATTAGTCAGTAACCCTCATAATACAGGCAGCCGGCAGGGGCCTCTCGCTGCAGTGCGCCTGTTGGCACATGCCTACTGTGCCTAATGGAAAATCCGGCCCTGTGGACATGGCCAGTGAGCCAATTATCCTGCTGCAGTAACATAGGGCTAGATTTAAAGTGGAGCGACAAATATCGCTTGTATGCAAGCAATATTAGTGCTCCATTTTGTAATACTAGTACACGATAATGTGCACTGGTATTACAAGCTAATCGCAATGCAAACGCAAGCTAACGTTCTCATGAAGCGCGCTTCCATAGGCTCCTATGGGAGCCTCATTCTGATTTTGTCAGAGACATCAGAAACTTGCACAGCGCAGGGTATAAGTAGCACAGTTCCCATAGACCACACTGTAAAGGCACTTTTCAGTGTCATTTTTTTCTAAAACCCCACTCGTACCAACTGCTGTTTCTGCTTTGGACTTACATTTCTCTGCTGCTTCTGACAGCTACTATAACTATGTATTTAATGCTTTTGCAGTGGTTAAACACATAGACCTGCAGCTTTTCTAATGCTAAAATTATATGTTGTGGTGAGTTGGAGCACATCATTTTTTTCACTCGAATGTCTCTTTAATTTACTAATAGCGTGAAAAATAAATTAAAAAAAAAAGAAAATTATAAGCTAAAAACAGGGAAAAATAAAATGTATTGGACTGATTGACTTATGTACTACTGCCCTCTTGAGTCTTTCACAAATGGTTAAAAATTGTGAAAGACCTAATGGTGCAAGAACACCTTATTTCCTGTCTCCTGTGTATAGTTTTCAGCATTCAGGCATACTACATATCTATCTATCTATCTATCTATCTATCTATCTATCTATCCATCATCTATCTATCTCTATCTATCTGTTATCTATCTGTCATCTATCTATTGATCAATCTGTTTGTCTGTCTGACGCTTGATCGATCAGTTGATCGATCTGTCTATATGTCTGTCTTTCTGTCTGTCTTTCTGTCTATCTATCTATCTATCTATCTATCTATCTATCTATCTATCTATCTATGGATTGATCAAGAGATAGATAGATATAGAGATGTCTGTATTATGTATGTATTATGTATGTATTCATGCATGAGCTGTGTGTGACAGATGTGGCTGGTAAGGTCAGTTGACAAAGTAAAAAATGGACCTTTCCCCTCCTTTGGCTTCTCTTTGAAATGCCACACTTTTACTTGCAAATGACAACAGAAGAAAGTCATTTGATCTGAACTGACAAAGAGTAACTACAACTTCTAACAAGAAGAATGTACCAGCTATGGACAAGAATGAGGTTGAGGCAAGTCCCCAGACTCAGGAGTGAGATCATGTTTAGCTTTGAGGAAATTAGCATAATAAAATGGCTGCCTCCTGAAAAAAATCATTTTGTTTATGGCTTTAACTGCTTGAAGACAATGGCTTTTTAAGATGGCTGCTGATAACAAATATACTGTATGTGAAAATCTGTACATAACTTTTTATGATTCAGATTACCTCACATAGCATGGCCTGCAAGTTACACAGTGTGCTTCAGCCTGTTCAGCATTCAATTTAGTTTGACAAGTGAACAAATGATCTGTACAAAGTAATAGCTACTGGGGGACAAATAGGGTTTATAGTCTCACCTTATCATGCAGGCATATACTTAAGTGGATCACAAATGCTCAAGCATTTCTGACACACATTAAAGTAAAATCTTCAAATATTTCCTAAAATGAAAAGACAGATAAATTAAAAACAACAACAAAAAAAGCTTTTGCATTTGATTTGGAATTTAATTTCACCGTTGTTCGAACAAACTTTATGTTGTTTCGTTGTATCCCAGGATGTCTCTCAATTTCGGGTTTGTTGTATCCTAGGCAGTCTCTCAATTTTTTTTTTTGTTTTATTCCAATTTATTTAAGTTAAATTTTATTTAGTTAAGTTCAAGTTTTGAATTCATATTAAGAGAAAGCTAAAATCATTTATTTATCTATGTTTCTATTTTCAAATGGAACTTAAACATTGTAATAAATATATATTTGTCTGACCATTTTTATATCTTTACTTTTTATGTAAAATAAGTACAAATGTCTATACAGGGAAATTAAAGACTAAATACAATTTTGGCCTAGATTAAAAGTGTAGCGCTAGGTAGCGCCTTTTGCGCGAGTCGGGTTGCGCTGGTATTAATAGTTGACAGTAAAAAGTAATTGCTCCAGTGCTAACCCAACTCCCGCAAAAAATCCAAACTTACAATATCGTGTGCGTGATAATCTACTGCTCCATAGAAGTTAATAGTGCAAAAACAGTAAAGACAAAACCTAATACCCTACTCGTGCTAACCCGAATTGCCATAAAACCCCTACTCTAATAACCCCTAAACTGCCACACACCCCACAGCAATGTAACCTTCTACCCTATTAACCCCTAAACCGCCTCACCCCACCGCAAAGTAAATTCCAACACTATTAACCCCTAAACAACCACACACACCCTGACATAGTAAGCATCTACACTATTAACCCCTAAACCACCACACTACCCACATCACAAAGTCTGCACTACCATATTAACCCCTAAATCACCAGCCCCCAATGCAATGTTACCCACTAACATCTTAACCCCTAACCTAACAACCCCTAAGTTAACCCAAAATATACTTACCCTAACTTTACAAAAAAAAAACCTAACTACCTTGAAATTTGTTAAAAAAAATAACATTACAATAAAAATAAAAAAAAATCTCTAACATTACAGAAAAAAACTACCATTAAAAAAAATAACAAATTACCAAAAATTAAAAAGAGTTATGCCTATTTTAATACCTGAAACCGGCTTGAGCTTCGGCACTCTGGATGGTGAGCAGTGATTGATTGGCTTTGTCACAGGGAGGTAAAGCTCTAATCCCATGGACCGATCAGATGGTGAGGATGAGCCGAGTGAGAGCTGATTGCCTAGGAAGCGGTCTTAGAGAGGCCTACTCGTAGCTGTGAATTAAGCACAAGTTTACAGGAGCTGAAGTCCGGACCGGGAGTCGGGCACACTTGGGGGCCAATTTATCATGGCCTGAATGAGGCTATGTACCCATATTTCTTAACACCGCTGCTCCTTTACTTGTCCACCTGCTCTGAGGCGGCAGACATCAATCCGATCATGTCCTCCAGACAGATGATAAATTGTCCCCAAAGTGTGCTAAAGAAGAAGACCGGCAAGCTATCCTCTGGGTGCAAGCTACTTTGGTGAGTCGAGTGAAGACCGTTAAAAAGGTTGAGTCTTGGGGGGGCGGAGCTAGCTCAGGAGACGAGTGGTCGCATATTTCTACAGCTCTGTAAGAGAGCATTATTTCACCCTGTTTACATGACCCCTCGTCTCCACAAACATACCCAAACAGAGCATTAATAACTCCAAAGGACAATCTATAAGAGACTTGATATATACTGAAGACCTGCAGGAGGTTAACATCCAAGGCAACAACTGAGGCCTGGCACAAGAATCACGCTACAGCGGCCATCTTTTTATTGACTCACGAGCTGTGTAGTGTATATACGATTTGTGACAAACGCAGCATAGAATTCTTCAACCCATATACTGGTGAAGCGGCATCTGCAATATACAGAACAAGCCAACTCTACCCTACATTGTCGGCAGGCAAACACAAGTAAGCATCTCCTAGATATTTTGTAAGGAGCCCCGGTCTAGCTTGCTACGAGAAGCGCGCCTCTGCGAGCTGAGTCATGCAGCTCGAGCTAAGTATCCTACTTAGAGCCCTGACAGATCAGCTAGATCGACAAGCGGGGGAGTTTGCTAAAGAAATAAGGCTGTCTTTCTCCTCTTCTATCCCCGCGATAAGCACTACAGAACCCAAGGTCTGCCAGGAAGTACTGGCCCCAGGCGGGACTCGGGGGCGTCCAAGTGAGGTGAAGGGAGCTGGATGTCTGGAAGGCAAGTATAATACATTAGCCCCATATCCAGATCGCTCGCAAGCTCTTCACACATGCTGCGGTAAGATGGAGACCGATCCGAGATATCAGAAGTGTCTCATCTTGAAGGAGGCTGCTTTTCCGGGGGGAGCTAGTTTACCGGGTCAGAGTTGTTCTCCAGATAGAGCCGGACAGGCCTTTGGCCCAGAAATGCTCATAAAGGTTGTTGAACTTACGTTTACTATGCAGCTACCATTCTATTCTTTTGCATATACTGGCCCTATCTTACAGGAAATTCTCCCTTTGGGGTGGGAGATAAAGCCGGATCTGGCATTAAGTCTGTTCACTTACCTCGTTCCCATGGCCCTGAAATACCCGCTGGAACTGTCTCAACCTCTACTGGGCCTTCCCACTACACAGCCCTTCAATTACACTCCTTTTCAAAAAGGGATTGGGTAAATGTAGTAATAAACATATTAAAGTCCATACAAGTCAGGTCTATATATCCACAATGTCACTTGTATGCCCTGAGTATGAGTAGTTATTGGTTTCTAAAAGTACATATTTGACTCATGCTGAGGACTGTTGTCTCCCTCAGACACAGATGTTTTCCTTACAGTCTGGACATGTGGTCAATATGAACTGGCAAGCATAAACAGCTTTTTTACTGTATGTGGCACAGGATGATGAGAGGGCGCAAAGCTTGTTTTATGTGTTTTCCATGAGACAGATGTACACACTACTTATGCCTTTTGTAGAGTATTAAGCTATTTTCCTAGGCCCACAGACCTCCGTTAATGATGACATGTCTAGATTGTTTGATGTGATGTCTGTTAGTTACTAGTTGTGATTACTTAATGTTCCGGGGGGCAGTTTCCTTCTATCTTTTAGCGCTTGACAGCTAACTAATTGTTGCCTACGTTTACATTACAAAATGCTAAATGTAGATATGTTAATAGGATTAACACCTGAACTAACTATGCATATTTTAACACTTTTAATTCCGCTTACCTTCTATAATTTTCCCTTCACTTTAGGGACTCACTGTATAATGTTACATATAGGTTAACAAGCTGCTGCACCAATACTACCTATAAAGCACATAGTCGGTTGCTATCGGCGACCTTTATGCTCACAGCTGAAACATATGTGAACCTTAACAACCCCTCTTAGTCTAGAGATGCCGTTTTCCACATATTTAGTCTTAAGGCTTCCATACCCCTAATGTTAAGCAGCATGTCTCTCTGTCAACTATCGTGCAGTATGTTTTGTTGAGACTATCATTGTATGTACCATACCTTGCACGTATTCTTATTTACCTGTATGCTAACTGGGTATATCTATGAGACTTACGTAGTTCCTTTTAATGCTGAGGCTTCCCAACATGATGCTTTTATTGAGCCTATAAGTATATGGTGTAATATTAAGCAAGACTTTATGTTTATTATTATTAGTACATATCCACAGATGTCATATATATATACCTGTCCCCATCTGACAAAGTTACACTTTTAGATTAGGGGTACATTTCTAATAGAGAGTTGATATGTGTTTGAAAGTTTATGCACATTGGGGCATTGTTTAATGGGTTCTATTAGCTGTTTTTGTATTATCTGCCTTTTAGTTCCTTCTAATATTGGGGCTTCCCAACATGATACTTTTATTAAGCCTATAAGTGTATGGTGTAATACTAAGCAAGACTTTATGTTTATTATTATTAGTACATATCCACAGATGCCATATATATATACCTGTCCCCATCTGACAAAGTTACACTTTTAGACTAGGTGTACATTTCTAATAGAGAATTGAAAATCTTTATATATGTTTGAAAGTTTGGGTAGTCATACCAGTGAGAACTGGTTAACTCTTACTGTAATATTAGAGATTAAAGAACAATATTATTTGTTTAATGGCTCAAATGCACAAACCATAGAAAGGAAGACCATAAGGTCTGCTGAGCTTTTTATTGAAATATTTAGAGCCAGCTAGACTGTGTAATATTAGCTTATACCCTTTTGATAATAATTAGTCCATAACCCCATAGAACTTGAATGAATCCTAATGTTTTTGGTATTCCACATGTTTGAAATTCTAGGGTATTCTACCCCAGTCTCTGATTACTTATGCTAGTAGTATATGTATTTATATGTTTTCATATCATCTACTATACCATATTCTGTCATGACCTCTTATAATGTCATAGGCACTTTATTACTGAACTAGAGACATAGGAACTTTATTTCTGACACCTCCGCCCCCCCCCCCTCCCTTTTTTTTCCCCCCTTTCTTCCATGCTCCGAGCGGTGCTTACCCGCTGACTTGTTCCCTACCTCCCCTCAACTATCATAAAGCCCAAAAGCGGCTATTCTCCAGACTAGCATACCGATTCATTTATTATACCTAAAAAGGTCCATGAGTGGCCTTCTAATTAGTCTGTCAAATTAAGAGCGAAAAATTATAAAATAGAGGTATGTTTAGCCTCGCTCTCCTATATATGTACACTGTCTTGCAATTGTTTTTGTTCTATATATGCTGACATGTTTAATATTGGCAATATGAGGCGATGTTTGTTTTCTTTTCTTTTGCATGTATCATAAAACCTCAATAAAAAATTATTCAAAAAAAAAAAAAGGTTGAGTCTTACCTCTTAATTTTCTGTGGACTAACGGAGTGCCACTTTTGCATCACACGCCTGGAGCTTTAATTAGAGAAGGAGTTTTATGGTTGGATTGACTATTTTAATACCCCAAAATAAAAAAACCCAACCCAAAATAAAAAAACCTAGTTTAAAACTTAACTATAGATGGCCCTTAAAGGGCCTTTATAGGGCATTTTTCTAACATTAACCCCCCCCCCCCCCTCAAAAAAAAAAAATATCTAAAAAATAAATAAATCAAAAAGTGCCCTGAAAATGGCATTTGGCTGTTTTGCTGACCATATAAAAAAATAAAAACTACCACTTAACCCCAAGATGTTACTCATCAAAGATAATTGTGGCTGCGCTCCATCTTGGGGTTTGGGTTTTAAACGTAGGTAGGCAAATCGGAGGGTGCATGAGCCTTTAGTATTCTATGGCAGTAGGGTTTGCAACTATGGTTCCTCCTCATTTTTTGTTATATAGCAAGTGTTTTTTAATATTGTGTATTATAGCCTGATGAAACAGCCCGCAGGAGGCTGAGAAACGCGTTGCATTTTAAATAAAGAATTTTTTTATCATATACTTGCTGTTGTGGTGTATGTCACTGTTTACACACTGCTGAGAACTTTGAAACTATATTTGGACTTGCTGCTGCATGTTCTGGTGTCATCAGTCAAATGGGCGGCTGTGAGGTCCCAGTACGCTGTTATTGCACCTGGAGGTGCATTTTATCTTGTAAGTGCAATCTTATAGCTATACAGGGAGTGCAGAATTATTAGGCAAATTAGTATTTTGACCACATCATCCTCTTTATGCATGTTGTCTTACTCCAAGCTGTATAGGCTCGAAAGCCTACTACCAATTAAGCATATTAGGTGATGTGCATCTCTGTAATGAGAAGGGGTGTGGTCTAATGACATCAACACACTATATCAGGTGTGCATAATTATTAGGCAACTTCCTTTCCTTTGGCAAAATGGGTCAAAAGAAGGACTTGACAGGCTCAGAAAAGTCAAAAATAGTGAGATATCTTGCAGAGGGATGCAGCACTCTTAAAATTGCAAAGCTTCTGAAGCGCAATCATCGAACAATCAAGCATTTCATTCAAAATAGTCAACAGGGTCGCAAGAAACGTGTGGAAAAACCAAGGTGCAAAATAACTGCCCATGAACTGAGAAAAGTCAAGTGTGCAGCTGCCAAGATGCCACTTGCCACCAGTTTGGCCATATTTCAGAGCTGCAACATCACTGAAGTGCCCAAAAGCACAAGGTGTGCAATACTCAGAGACATGGCCAAGGTAAGAAAGGCTGAAAGACGACCACCACTGAACAAGACACACAAGCTGAAACGTCAAGACTGGGCCAAGAAATATCTCAAGACTGATTTTTCTAAGGTTTTATGGACTGATGAAATGAGAGTGAGTCTTGATGGGCCAGATGGATGGGCCGTGGCTGGATTGGTAAAGGGCAGAGAGCTCCAGTCCGACTCAGATGCCAGCAAGGTGGAGGTGGAGTACTGGTTTGGGCTGGTATCATCAAAGATGAGCTTGTGGGGCCTTTTCGGGTTGAGGATGGAGTCAAGCTCAACTCCCAGTCCTACTGCCAGTTTCTGGAAGACACCTTCTTCAAGCAGTGGTACAGGAAGAAGTCTGCATCCTTCAAGAAAAACATTATTTTCATGCAGGACAATGCTCCATCACACGCGTCCAAGTACTCCACAGCGTGGCTGGCAAGAAAGGGTATAAAAGAAGAAAATCTAATGACATGGCCTCCTTGTTCACCTGATCTGAACCCCATTGAGAACCTGTGGTCCATCATCAAATGTGAGATTTACAAGGAGGGAAAACAGTACACCTCTCTGAACAGTGTCTGGGAGGCTGTGGTTGCTGCTGCACGCACTGTTTATGGTGAACAGATCAAAACACTGACAGAATCCATGGATGGCAGGCTTTTGAGTGTCCTTGCAAAGAA
This sequence comes from Bombina bombina, assembly GCF_027579735.1. Lineage (NCBI taxonomy): Eukaryota > Metazoa > Chordata > Amphibia > Anura > Bombinatoridae > Bombina > Bombina bombina. Next base: position 201,793,232 of record NC_069507.1, on the reverse strand, counting down.
AGGTGGCTATATTGGTCACTGATTTGTTTTTGTTTTGTTTTTGAATGTCAGAAATGTATATTTGTGAATGTCGGGATGTTATATTGGTTTCACTGGTAAAAATAAATAATTGAAATGGGTATATATTTGTTTTTTGTTAAGTTGCCTAATAATTATGCACAGTAATAGTCACCTGCACACACAGATATCCCCCTAAAATAGCTAAAACTAAAAACAAACTAAAAACTACTTCCAAAACTATTCAGCTTTGATATTAATGAGTTTTTTGGGTTCATTGAGAACATGGTTGTTGTTCAATAATAAAATTAATCCTCAAAAATACAACTTGCCTAATAATTCTGCACTCCCTGTACACTGCTTCTGTGCAAATGTTACTGGGCTATGTGTGTTTGCCTTCCTTGTTCATTCAGGCATCAGACCATAAGGCTCCCTTAAGGACCATCGACTGGATCTCTGCTGGGGGACTACAGTGAGCTGGACCACTGCAAAGTTCCAGTCTGTCTCAATAGCACCGTTTGGTGCTTTTTGTTTGTGCGTATAACATTTACCAGCTTCTGTCTGCATTTTGTTTCGGTGGTACTAGGCCATGGTGGCGCCTCTGTTTCTTTTTCTCTACTGTTGCCAAATAACTAAATGCACATGAGTGCTCCTGAGTGTACCAAGGATTTTTCTTTAACAAAGGATGCTAAGAGAATTAAGCAACATTATAGGGAAATAAAACCCCACATTTTTCTTTCATGATTCATATAGAACATAGAATTTTAAACAACATTCCAATTTACTTTTATTATCATTTTTTTTTTCGTTTTCTTGTTATCCTTTATGAAAAGCAGAAAGGTAAATTCAGAGAAGTCTGCAGCACTATATGGTAGCAGTTTTGCAACAGTGTTATACATTAGCAAGAGCACTAGATGGCAGCACTATTTATTGTCATGTAATTCTCCAGACACAATGCTACCTATCTAGATATCTCTTCAACAAAGAATAACATTAGAATGAAGCAAACTTGATAATATAAATAAATTGCAAACTTTTTAAACATTGTTTTCTCTATTTGATGTATGAAATAAAATAAAAATTGGGTTTCATCTCCATTTAATAATATAAGTAAATTGGAAAGCTGTTTAAATGTCATGCTCCATTTTACTTCATTTTTACTTTACGGACCCTTTAAGTCTTTATAATTTACACATGCTGGGTCTAGGTGAAGGTAAGTAATCCTAACCATGCCTCTAGAATGACTTGAATCACAACTAGAATCTGGAAACATTTTTAGTTATATCCAGTGAGTGTATGTTATCATAATTAAACAGTCAGGCAAATATTGTACAATTCCATTCATTTATATACACCATTTTCTTTCACGATTAAGAAAGAACAAATAATTTTAAACAAAATTCCAATTTACTTCTATTGTCAATTTTGCTTAAAGGGACATGAAACACAAACTTTTTCTTTCATGATTCAGATAGAGAATACAATTTCAAACAACATTCCAATTTACTTCTATTATCTAATTTGCTTCATTCTTTAGATATTCTTAGCTGAAGAAATAGCAATGCACATAGGGAGCCAATCACACAAGGCACCTGTGTGCTGCAACTAATCAGCAGCTTCTGAGATTATCTAGATATGCTTTTCAACAAAAGATATGTAGAGAATGAAGCAAATTAGATAATTCAAGTAAATTGGAAAGAAAATGCATGTCCCTTTAATTCTCTTGGTATCCTATGTTAAAGGAGCAGCAATACACTACTGAGAGCTAGCTGAACAAATCGGTAAACCAATGACAAGAGGCATAACTGTGCAGCCACCAATCAGCAGCTAACTCCCAGTTCCTGAGCCTACCTAGGTATGCTTTTCAATAAAAGATACCAAAGGAAAAAAGCAAATTAGAAGTAAATTGGAAAGTTGTTTGAAACTGCGTCTCTATCCGTTGTGCTAGTAGTTCTGGTTTAAGGTATGATCATGCACTGGGCACCTCATGCAATATAGATGTAATGAAATGCTGAAAATATAGATGAAGTGATGCTCAATGAATTCAGACATGATCGATCTTGCACGATGGCAGCTTGAAAAACCTCTATGAACGTAAGTCAATATGGAGTAAATTTTTAAAGGATCACAAATTAGGAGAGAGCCTAAGTGAGAAAGTCTGCGTCACTTCAACCCTCCTAAATCTCTGGCCAACAGCAAAATTTATCAGCAAAAATGCAGGATATCTTTGCATCAAAACTGACGCAAAGATCGATGAAGATTGATAAATCAGAAGCTCGTCTAGATGCAGATAACTGGATTTATTAATATTTTTTAAAAGTACATTTAATTGTTGTTAGTTTAATTGCAACTTAGCCATTTTTTATAGCATTGCGGAACATATCTTCTCTTTCTTTGGGTGGTCTCAAAGCAATATGTGTGCAGTCTATAACTCCTAATACATTTGGTATGTCAGCAATATGAAAGAAATTAAGTTTCACTGATTGCCATTCCTTTGGAATCTCAGGGAGGCAAACATGACACTTAAATATCATGTACACAGGGGCGTAACTAATGGTGATGCAAAGGTCGCCATTGCGACCGGGCCCAGCAGGTCTCCCAAACACGGGGGCCCAACAAGGCAGGTGGTTGTATTTTTTATTATTATTTTTTTAAAAAAAAAAAAATTCCCCCCCAAAAAACTTATAATGAACCTGTTCGATTCACTAATATCACTATTTGCAATGACCAGGGGACAGCCAGGCGCAGCAGCACAATTGTTGTCACCCTCACTTTATTTGATGTCTGGGCGGCGGGCGCTGTCTGCTGCTGGCTGCCTGCCCCGGCCGGAACTTTCTATTTTGGCGCGCATGCACATTTTTGACTGACTGGCTGCAACAATTGTCTCGTGACTGCACATGTGGTGCAGCAGTCAGTCAGTAGCAGGAGTCAATCGAGTCTGGACTAGTGTGCCGTGGAACGTCTGGCTGGGTCCAGTGGCAGTCTCTGGCTAGTGTAGTAGCGCGGCAACCGCAGGCCCGTAGAAGTGTCATAGCCAATGACTATGTGGAGAACAGAACGGAGTGGAATCCGAGGTTTTAGGTAAGCTTTAAAGCTGCTCACACAGAGGGAGGGGGCCGCAGGCCCGGGGTCACGGTGAGCTACTCAGGGCCAGACTGAGGGGGGGCACGGTTACTCACGGTGAGCTCACTCAGCTCAGAGTCACTGTCTGTTAGACTGAAGGGGGCGGGGGGGGCCACGGGGGGCACGGTCACTCACAGTGAGCTCACTCAGCTCAGAGTCACTGTCTGTCAGACTGAAGGGGGCTGGGGGGGCCACGCTGGTCACGGTGATTTGAAGTATATTATTTGTATTAGTAGACAAAGGACTAGTAGACAGGCTTTGTTTTTTTACTTAGCTCCAGTTTGAATTTATAAACATGTAATGGAGATTGCAGTCTACAATATCATGTATTACAGGGACACTTGTAATGACAACGTTCTGCAGTCTTCCAATAGACTAAACTTACCAGCAGTGTCTGAATGTTTTAGTTGGATCCCCTAGTGATCTAAATTCTAGATATAGATACACATACATACATACAGATGGATAAGATAGATATAGATATACATACATTCATACATACAGATAGATAGATAGATAGATAGATAGATAGATAGATAGATAGATAGATAGATAGATAAGATAGATATAGATATACATACATTCATACATACAGATATAGATAGATAAGATAGATATAGATACACTTACATACATACAGATAGATAAGATAGATATAGATAACCATACATACATGCATACATACAGATAGATAAGATAGATATAGATAACCATACATACATACATACATACAGATAGATAAGATATATATATATATAGATACACATACATACAGATGGATAAGATAGACATAGATACACTCACACACACAGATGTGTGTGTTTTGTATCTCAAAATGTCCACTGTTTTGTAGCCCTTAAAAAGTCTGTGAAGTATGTTTATCTTATTTCTTCTGTTATGACCAATTAGGGACACATATACATTTACTCCTAGACTGAGTGAGCCAATCACTTTATAAGATTTTATATTTTTTTTAACAATTCTTCTAAATGTTTTCATAACAGATCACAGACTTTGCGAAAGGTTCAATAAATTGTCACAATTGTTTATGTCAATATTTTGTCAACAGAGCGCAAGATTTGTTTTTAGAATTTTTTCTTTAACAACAGAAAAACCTATTAAAGTTTTAGTAGGTAAAATAAAGTTACACTTAAATTGACAAGAAGATATTTCCAAAACATCTAGAAAGAGTTCAGTAGCAATAATGATCCTGGGATATAAAAGTGCATAAAAATGCTGTGATATGTAGATCATTTTATTATTGCACTGTAGCTTTCATTTGACTATGTGTTTAACCCTTGCTAAGGGATTAAACACATAGCTAAGGAAAGCTCCAGTGCAGCAATACACTACTGGGAGGTAGCTCAACACATTTGGTCAGGGGCAAAAAAAAAAAAAAGTTTTTTTCCTTTCTCAATAAACAAACGTTGACCTGCAACTGCCTGCACTGATGATATGTGAGTGTGACATGATGCTTTACTAGTGTCTTTGACTACAGGGGTTAGTGTTTCTGTTTTACCTTACCCATTGGTGTTTATGTGTGTGTGTGTGTGTGTGTGTGTATGTGTGTATATATGTATGTGACTGTGTGTGTATTTATGCATGTATGTATGTGTGTGTGTGTGTGTGTATGTTTGTGGAACCAGCAAATTACAGACCTTGTTACTACAGCATGGGGGGGCAGGGGGTAAACAGTGTCACTATACAGTACCACTATATACAGACTTATAAGTGTATTTTAAGGGACGGTGGCAACCCTAGGGGAGGCTGGACCATGTCACTGACTACTGTGGTCACTTTATAAAGTACTGGGGCGGGTAGGGTCAGGCCAGTAATCTGATCGACAGATTACAGACTGTGTCACTAACTCACTATATACAGTACTGGTGGGTTAAACAGTGTCACTATATATAGTAATAGGGGGTTAGACCATCTCACAGAATGTGGACACAGGGTAACTCCTTTTGCAGACATGAAATCAAATTCACCTTTTTGGGGGGGGTAGGGGGGCCCTTCTTAGATTCTTGCACCTGGGCCCTGTGGTTTCTAGTTACGCCTCTGCATGTACATTGCATCTAATACAGTCCGTAGGTGTCCAGACAATGTAGGTTGACTTATACCGTCTGCATCACTGGCCATGAAATACAAAACCGTCAACAATATCAAGATACCAGGGATAGCCCTTGTTCTGAAAGAAACTGTGCACAAATAGTTATGTATCTGGTCAAACAGCATCAGAATTGATTGCCTTGAAACCCAGAACCTCTGCACTATCACACGGTCTGTTAGAGCTTCAAGACCACAACGGGGAAAAAACAATCTTGGCACCCTTATGTGTCACCTATGATGGATAATTTCTTCCCTTTGCTCCAAAGCAAGCCATCGTTTATGGCACCTTCTAAAGAGCAAGGTTGCTTCAACAGAAAATAGCAGGACTTCCATCTCCAAGCGCAATTGTAAAATAAAATATTTTTGAGTTTCCCTGCTTAAAAATTAATTTATCACATTTGAATTAAATTGCAGACATTAGAATACACATCCATTAAATACCAGATTTTATTCTACTATTTTGTATTGATTTGCAAACAGGGAATACACATTCATGAAACACTAGCTTTCATTCTATTGATCTGTATGGAGTTTGTGACATAGAAGGTGGCGATTACACATTTGCTATCCAGGCGGATACTTTAATGCAAGTTTGAGATTAGACAGTGAGATAACTTAGCGAATTGATCGTATTTGGCTTAATACGGATGGGAAATATGTCAAAATCAATCAGACGTGAAATCCATGCAGTAAAAAACAACAAAGTTAGACATGTAATTTGACACATGGGGGCATATTTATCAAGCACCGTACGAATACAATCGGGCTGATTGACACCCCCTACTAGTGGCCGATTGGCCGCAAATCTGTAGGGGGCTGCATTGCACCAGCAGTTCACAAGAACTGCTGGTACAATGATATCGATGTGTGGCGGACATGATACGCTACATTGTATCATGTCCGTCCGCACTTTAATAAATATACCCCATGGACACAGGTGAATTGAGGGCTGAAACTTTGATAAATAGGACCCAAATATATACAGGACTTTAATTAATGCAATTGCTGGAATAGGAATTGTTTATTTTCTAAACCAAGAGGTATATTTAGCCTTTGTGCTGCCCTTGGTACCTGGAAAACTACTTCTCAAGCCACCACCCCACCACCCACCACCACTGTGAAACTATTTTAGCTCAGTTTTGTTTCATTTGTTTCTCAAAAATTAAGGCCGGGGATGCAAAGATGGGTAATGCACTTTAACTAGGGATTCTTAATTGGCAGTCAAATCAATACATAACACATTTTGACCATATGGAATAGAGAAGGAGCCATGTCAAAGAACTACCCTTTAAAATGATCAACTTCCAAAATAACCTGCTCTCCTTGGCAAAGACCTAGTTAACCTGGAATAAAATGCACCCAGGCGGTGAACATCTTTGCAGTTGAATCCCTGCTACTTGGGTATTACATGTAAAATATTTAAGCCAGAAAAAATGTGTAAAAATCAAAAGCATAATTTTTTTTCCTGTTTACATTGTAAATTTGGCGACATTCCCTAAGGACAGAACAGACTAATTTCACAAATTCTGTAGTCACTTTATGGGGCTCATTCATGTTACATTGAAGAGCTACAATTAGTGAATAGGCTGCATAGAATAACCATAGAACTTGTTATTTAGCACAGGCCAGTGTCTTTTTCATGACGCAGAACAGAAGACTGTTCTTTTACTGTTCCTTGGAGCCAATTACTTTCATAGTTTGCCGAATACAATTCTATCTCAGGCTAAAGGTATGTTTTATGTTTCACAGGTCATGCTATTTCTTTTAAATATTAATCAGAGAATGGAAAGATTTTATTATAAAGATGACAAATGTCCTTACTGAATAAAAGGTTGAGCGCCGGATGTGAACGCTCGTCTTATTGATCTGTTATGGTGTCTATGATCTGTACGTAAGTGAAGGAAATAAAGCATCTGATTAATTGTCTATAATAGCTTGTACTACAAAGACTTCTTGAACTGGTTGGACCATACAATTAGATATCACTTTGCAGAAATTGTCCTTTTGGCAATAATCTTAAATCTGAACTTTTCTTAACAATAACTCAGTTGAAATGTTTAAAACACTGACATTTTTTTCAGTGCATGAAATCCAATATTATACTGATCCTTCTTATGGAATAAACTATAGGGCACATAATATGTACATTTTATTTCCTCTGATTTTGCTTCCAGGGCAAAAGTTTATCTCAATCTTTAAAGTGAAGGTTCATTTTGATGAATTAGTGCCCGGTTTTTAATAAACCTATTAAAAACAAGGGCACTTTAATTCATCAAAAGTACTTTCCGGATGGTGGGTGGTTACAAAGAATCAGATGTACCATCCAGATCACTTCCCTGAAGCTGTGCTGTTGTGTCTCATTCTCTTCAACATTGCAACTGCAATATATAATATATAATCTTTTTATTACTGTGAATTATTTTTATATTATACAGAAATTGGGGGAGGGGGATGCTGATCCTGCATTATTTATTCTGCCCCTATCTATGTTACATTAAAGTGACAGTAAACACTAGAATTACTGTTGTTTAAAAAGGTAGATAATCCCTTTATTACCCATTCCCCAATTCTGCATAACCAACACAGTTATAATACAATACTTTTTACCTCTGTGATTACCTTGTATCTATGGCTCTGCAAACTGCCCCCTTACTCTTTTCTTTTGACAGATTTGCATTTTTAGCCAATCAGTGCATGATCCTAGGAGCTTCACGTGCCTGAGCTCAATGTTATCTATATGAAACACATGAATGCCCTCTAGTGGTGGAAAAACTGTCAAAATGCTTTCAGATTAGAGGTGGCCTTCAAGGGCTAATAAATTAGCATATATACCTCCTAGATTTAGCCTTAAACTAAGAATACCTAGAGAACAAAGCAAAATTGGTAATAAAAGTAAATTGGAAAGTTGTTTAAAATTACATGCCCTATTTAAACCATGAAAGTTTTTTTTTACTTGACTGTCCCTTTAAGCTCCATTGCAATCAATAAAACCATACTTCTCTGGTTGCATAGAACAAATTCCATTGTAAACAATACACAGGCATTACAAAAAAGCCTTCAAAACTTTACAAAAATAATTAATAGTAAAAATAATAATAATAATACTTTATAAAACAGTCCATGTTAGCATTTACCAAAATGAAAAGCTAAAAAATGTTAAAAGAAAATAAAAACAAGATAACAAATAGTGCAGCCAACGAATGTTTGAGGAAACAGTACTCACAACAGTGCTGCTTATTAAGACACCATGCTGCCTATTGACATCTGCTGAAGAAATGCACACTACATCAAGCTAATCCTACTCTCTCTCTTCTGCTTTCAGGTACATGAATAGAGTCCCTGTCAATCTGCAAAGTATTCACTGCACTCTGGTGATTTATCCTCTCCTGTAACTCTCTTTTGGAATGTGAATACAGTCCCTGTCAATATGCAAATAATTCGCTGCACTCTGGTGTATTTTCCTCTCCTGTAACTCTCTTTTGGTATGTGAATAGAGTCCCTGTCAATCTACAAAGTATTTACTGCACTCTGGTGTTTTTTCCTCTCCTATAACTCTCTTTTTGGTATGTGAATAGAGTCCCTGTCAATCTGCAAGGTATTCACTGCACTCTGGTGTTTTTTCCTCTCCTATAACTCTCTTTTGGTATGTGAATAGAGTCCCTGTCAATCTGCAAAGTATTCACTGCACTTTGATGTTTTTTTCTCTGCTGTAACTCTCTTTTGGTATGTGAATAGAGTCCCTGTCAATCTGCAAAGTATTCACTGCAATCTGGTGTTTTTTCCTCTCCTGTAACTCTCTTTTGGTATGTGAATAGGGTCCCTGTCAATCTGCAAAGTATTCACTGCACTCTGGTGTTTTTTCCTCTCCTGTACATGTCTTTTGGTATGTGAAAAGAGTCCCTGTCAATATGCAAAGTATTCACTGCACTCTGGTGTTTTTTCCTCTCCTGTAACTCTCTTTTGGTACGTGAATAGAGTCCCTGTCATTCTGCAAAGTATTCACTGCACTCTGGTGTTTTTTCGTCTCCTGCAATTCTCTTTTGGTATGTGAATAGAGTCCCTGTCAATCTGCAAAGTATTCACTGCACTCTGGTGTTTTTTTCGTCTCCTGTAACTCTCTTTTGGTATGTGAATAGAGTCCCTGTCAATCTGCAAAGTATTCACTGCACTCTGGTGTTTTTTCCTCTTCTGTAGCTCTCTTTTGGTACGTGAATAGAGTCCCTGTCAATCTGCAAAGTATTCACTGCACTCTGGTGTTTTTTCCTCTCCTGTAACTCACTTTTGGTACATGCACAGAGTCCCTGTCAATCTGCAAAATATTCACTGCACTCTGGTGTTTTTTCCTCTCCTGTGACTCTCTTTTGGTATGTGAATAAAGTCCCTGTCAATCTGCAAAGTATTCACTGCACTTTGGTGTTTTTTCCTCTCCTGTAACTCTCTTTTGGTACGTGCATAGAGTCCCTGTCAATCTGCAAAGTATTCACTGCACTCTGGTGTTTTTTCCTCTCCTGTAACTCTCTTTTGGTATGTGAATAAAGTTCCTGTCAATCTGCAAAGTATTCACTGCACTTTGGTGTTTTTTCCTCTCCTGTAACTCTCTTTTGGTATGTGAATAAAGTGCCTGTCAATCTGCAAAGTATTCACTGCACTTTGGTGTTTTTTCCTCTCCTGTAACTCTCTTTTGGTACGTGAATAGAGTCCCTGTCAATCTGCAAAGTATTCACTGCACTCTGGTGTTTTTTCCTCTCCTGTAACTCTCTTTTGGTACGTGAATAGAGTCCCTTTCAATCTGCAAAGTATTCACTGCACTAAAGTATTCACTGCACTCTGGTGTTTTTTCCTCTCCTGTAACTCTCTTTTGGTATGTGAATAGGGTCCCTGTCAATCTACAAAGCATTTACTGCACTCTGGTGTTTTTTCCTCTCCTGTAACTATCTTTTGGCACGTGAATAGAATCCCTGTCAATCTGCAAAGTATTCACTGCACTCTGGTGTTTTTTCCTCTCCTGTTACTCTCTTTTGGTATGTGAATAGAGTCCCTGTCAATCTACAAAGTATTCAATGCACTCTGGTGTTTTTTCCTCTCCTGTAACTCTCTTTTAGAACGTGAAAAGAGTCCATGTCAATCTGAAAAGTATTCACTGCACTCTGGTGTTTTTTCCTCTCCTGTAACTCTCTTTTGGTATGTGAATAGAGTCCCTGTCAATCTGCAAAGTACTCACTGCACTCTGGTGTTTTTTCCTCTCCTGTAACTCTCTTTTAGTATGTGAATAGAGTCCCTGTCAATCTACAAAGCATTTACTGCACTCTGGTGTTTTTTCCTCTCCTGTAACTCTCTTTTGGCACGTGAATAGAGTTCCTGTCAATCTGCAAAGTATTCACTGCACTTTGGTGTTTTTTCCTCTCCTGTTACTCTCTTTTGGTATGTGAATAGAGTCCCTGTCAATCTATAAAGTATTCAATGCACTCTGGTGTTTTTTCCTCTCCTGTAACTCTCTTTTAGTACGTGAATAGAGTCCCTGTCAATCTGCAAAGTATTCACTGCACTCTGGCATTTTTTCCTCTCCTGTAACTCTCTTTTGGTACGTGAATAGAGTCCCTGTCAATTTGCAAAGTATTCAATGCACTCTGGTGTTTTTTCCTCTCCTGTAACTTTCTTTTGGTATGTGCATAGAGTCCCTGTCAATCTGCAAAGTATTCACTGCACTCTGGTGTTTTTTCCTCTCCTGTAACTCTCTTTTGGTATGTGAATAGAGTCCCTGTCAATCTGCAAAGTATTCACTGCACTCTGGTGTATATTCCTCTCCTGTAAATCTCTTGTGGTACGTGAATAGAGTCCCTGTCAATCTGCAAAGTATTCACTGCACTCTGGTGTTTTTTCCTCTCCTGTAACTCTCTTTTGGTATGTGAATAGAGTCCCTGTCAATCTGCAAAGTATTCACTGCACTCAGGTTTTTTTTCCTCTTCTGTAACTCTCTTTTTCTACGTGAATAGAGTCCCTATCCATCTGCAAAGTATTCACTGCACTCTGGTGTTTTTACTCTCCTGTAATTCTCTTTTGGTATGTGTATATTTATATAGAGCAAATGACTTTAGGTTGTTAATTTAGTCCTGCATTTGTTGTACTGTTATCCAATGTCTTACTTCTAATGTTTTATTAATTGCCATGTGATGTTCAATCCTTATCAATACATGCTATTATTCTAAAGTTTATAGCTGTCTTATGCCATAGTTTTAACCTCCTGCAAATTTTATTGTCTGTTTACTTAACTTACCCTGACCAGACCAGATTCTAACTTTTAAATTGGCCCTTCATTTGTCTCTGATTTATCAATCAAGTAATTTAGTGGACACAGCTGATGTCCCTGCCTATATATTTTAACATCAGCTTGGGATGTGCATTGCACTGGGCTGTGCATTGCTACAACAACATATGTTCACATTTTTGTTTTTTCATTTTAAATTTCTTTTATTGAAATCAAAGGTACAATACAGCCATTTTATATTCAGTACAAAACAGTGAGCATAACATTATGGCATGTATGCATATATGTGCTAATTGAGAAATGCTCATTAGTTCTTCATCAATCTCATTGACATAATAGGGAGGGGAAAAAGAAAAAAAAAGTTATATCAAAAGTTTAACATCAACCATGTGTGTATTTGTTCGATACTTTATAGAGGTCTCTTGTTTCAGGTCCATCCTAAGTTTAAATTAGCAGTAAAGGGAAGGGGGAAAGATAGGGGGAGGATACATAGGAGTCATAAGAGGAGAGGGGTGGGAAAGGAGTTGGGAAGGGGTGAGGGAGAAGAGAAAAAAAAACAGAAAAAAGGGGGGGGAGTTTATTCCAGCTCGCCACAGTCGATCCGTTATTCTCCGCATAACTTATAAGATTTGGAACCAATCAGACCATATCATCCAATAGTCTTCTATACGTTCCAGGGAGCTATAGACAAATTTTTCGGCTTTAGTCAAATAATGTATCACCTCGCAAATTGCGGAAATTGAAGCAGGGTCAATTTGTTTCCAAGCCCTGACTATGCAAAGCTTGGTTGCAGCAATTATATAGATCACCAGTTGTTTAGTGTGCCTGGGTAGCCCATCACCAAAAACATGAAAGAGAGCACATTGAGGTGTTAATGTTATATCTATATTCATCGAATGCAGGAGGGTCTCAACATCTCTCCATAGAGTGCGTATCTTTGGACATGTCCACCATATATGTGAGTCTGAACCCAATCCTCCACATTGTCTCCAGCAATCTGGCAAGGACCCCTCAAACATTCTAGATAGCCTTGTTGGAACTCTGTACCATCATAACAGAAGTTTAATGTATCCTTCAAAAATTGTCACACAGTGAATTGTTTTTTTAGTTAGGAGCACCGCCGAACTGAGATCTGGGTCTTTTATTCCCATCTCCAATTCCCTGCACCACATTTTAATTTGTCCCGGGAGGCCCAAAGAGTGATCCTTCAGTAGGGCTTTATAATGAAACGTGAGGGGCCTATGAGTCGTTATCCCCCCTAGCCATCTCTCCTCCCACTTAGAATGTGGTCTGAGGCCTTGTCTATTGAATTTCCATGAACCCAGTAGACTGAGTATTCTGTAACACTCAAAATGGAACCACAATGGAGGGTCTTTTACCGATTGAAGGACCTGAGGGACCGTCAATAATTTGTCATCAAGATACAGTTGCTCAACCATAGTAATCTGGTTTTCAGTCCAGAAATCAGTATGAATGTTGGGAAGATCCCACATCAAACCTCTTAAATGGTGAATGGGGGAAGGATGCGGACAATCTCTGAATGATGCCTAAGCCCGTGCCATAATCGAATGTTTTGCCGAACTATAGGGTTATTTATTTTGTCAGCTAATGGTTTATAGCTCGGAACCCACAAGGTGTCTGGAAGATCCAGACCCTCAGGCAAGTATAATTGTTCTAGTCTGTACCACCCAGGTCTCTCAGCTCCTGGGCCCCAGGCCGTGATCTGTGACAATCCCGTTGCCTCATAATATAGAAATATATTGGGGAAGGAGATTCCACCTCTCAAGAACTCTCTCTGGAGAATTTTATGGCTAATACGTGGGGCCTTATGCATCCAGAGATATTTGGAAAAGATTAGATTTGTACAGCGTGTGGAACATTCAGAGGGATGCATCGGAACAAGTATAGGGCCTTAGGTAGCAAGGACATCTTTACTGTGGCTACCCGACCAAGCCAGGAAATCTCTTTAAAATCCCACTTGTTCGTTAATGTTTTCAGCTCTGCGATTAGGGCATCAAAATTTAGTCTCACCAATTTATCTAGGTCGGCACTCAATTTTATACCCAAATGCATTAAAGAATCCTTAGACCATTGGAAATTATAATTCTCCTGAAGGACCTCTAACTGCTCTTGGGGGAAATTAATGGTATATGCCTCCGTTTTGGTCATATTTATTTTGTAGTGGCTAAGAGTACCAAAATATTCTAGCAGGTTAAAAACTACTGGCACTGAGGAGGTGGGATTTGTAAGGAGGAGGGTAACATCGTCCGCATAACAAACAATCTTTTCCTGCTTGGTTCCCATGTGAAGTCCCATTATATCTGGTGAATCCCGAACTGCTTTCGCGAGCGGCTCCATAGTGAGAGCGAACACCAAAGGAGACAACGGGCACCCCGAAGAGCAGAAGCCTAGTCCTAATTACCGAAGAGCAGAAGCCTAGTCCTCTCACCCTGGCACTAGGGCTCGAGTATAAGACCTTAATCATGTTGATCGCTCTAGGTGAAAATCCAAAAGCTTTCAAAACCTCCCAGAGGTAGTCCCTTCTGACCCTGTCAAATGCTTTTTTAGCATCCAGCGACAGGGCCATCAGGGGAACTCTAGATCTCTTTGCCTCTGAGAAAATAGTAATCAACCGTCGCGTATTGTCTGGACCTTGGCGACACTTAACAAAGCCTACCTGGTCAACCGCAATAAGGGACGGTAGCATAGATGCCAGCCTATCTGCTATCAGTTTAGAGTATAATTTTGTATCCGCGTTAAGCAACGAAATAGGTCTAAAATTGCCGCAGTGAGAGGGATCTTTTCCCAGTTTGGGGGATAGCTATGATGGTCGCCTCCAAGTATTCTTCTAAGATCCGTCCTTTCGAACTTATCTCATTAAATACCTGGCATAATATGGGTTTAAATTGTGTCTGCAATTTCTTATAGAACTGGCCCGAATATCCATCCGGGCCCAGAGCTTTGTTGTTTTTCAGTTGCTTGATTGCATGTCCTACCTCTGTCAGAGTAAAAGGTTCCGTTAACCGTCTCCACATGAACCTGCTGAAAGGCCACCCCTCTGCTTATTCCTATGGATACACCCCTACTCTTTTCATGATAGACCGAATTGAGCATCACTGGGTATTGTTTGAATTTTAGGTTTGGAATTTTGGTAGAAGCCCAATGTGTCTCTTGTAGGAAACATACATCACTTCGGAGCTTTTTTTAGAAATGACTGTAGTAAGCTTCTTTTAGAGGGTGAATTCAGTCCCTTTGTATTTAGGGAAACAAATCGGAGACCTGAATCCATTGCTAGAGAGGAAAAAAAAAAAGGGGGGGAGGATGGAGTGGAAAAGAGTAGAGGGGGGATAACAAGGAACAGAATATAGGGGACTAGGATAAGACCGTATGTGGACACTGAGATCACCTCTATCTAGGTCTTAATCTCAAACCTAAGGGCACAAAACTATATATGAATAGAGATTGAAATATGCGAGTGAATCTGTGTTCGCTTGCTTACTTTCAGTAAGCCTTGGTTTTACCCTGGGGGGGGGGATAGAACCTACTAACTATAGGAGTAGGTTCCTGGGAATGAAACTAGTCTAGGCCGGGGCTAAGCCTATTAGTAGGGGAAATAAGTTTAGCTGTCATGTCATAGTATTCTGCCTGTTCTGACATAACTAATTATGCGATAGAAGATCTCGACATTTCCCACTGAATATTGGGGCAAAAGCTGTTTCTATTAGGGCTACCACTTTCCTTGGATATAAATTAAGGTGTGCATAACAAACTGTCAGTGTATAATGTATTATCTTACTTACTAAAAAGGGCCGTGAGCCTGTAACAGGCTAGATTTTATCCAAGTACTAAGCCAACCTTTTCCCTGTGAACAAAACCAGTGTAGCATAACGACAAAAACATGTATAGAAACATAACCAAGTAATGTACAATACCTCCTAAGTCATACATATAAATCTTACTAATAAACATAACAGCTCTCTAGAGTTAGAGAAAACCTGTAAGTGCAGTTAAGTTACATAGATCCTGGGAGAGATGAGAAGGGATCAGCTACCAGACATTTATTTAGCAGCATATCTAAATAGTGTACAACAGCTTTTTGGCCTATAGGTGATCACTATATATCTGAAGAAGAGGTGGGAATGGGTGTAGCTAGTATTGAGGAATTGTGGGTCTATTTAGCGATCTTGGCTACAGCCTCAAGAGCTACTGGGCCGTTATTGGCCAACATGTGTACATAGAGAGAAAAAGCCTTTCAATATATACCTGTGATAGATACAAAAAGGAGGGGTCAGAACAATTGTAAATGTAAGACGTCTACCTGCTACACCAGTAGCATAAATGAGCCTTAGGGGAGGTAATTACAGTTGGCAAGACTATTTATTCCATGTTTTCTGTCCCATCTGATTATGGAAGTAGAGATCCCAACCTTTCCTACAAAATATTGGGGTAAAAGCTATTTCTATTAGGACGTCCTCGTCCCAAGATATAAACTAAAATGTGTGTAGCACTCCATCAGTGCCTATCGCAGTATTTTATGAATTAGCAGGGCTATGTGTCTGTAGCAGACTACATTGTATCCAGATATTGAGCCATTGGATGCTTACAATCTGAAAAGGTACTTTGAAAGCAGGGGAGGCCATAATCTCATGTAAATCCACAAAAACTCTTCTCCAAGTCTGGGAATTCAACTCTCACCCAGCCACCCAAACACTGGTTCATGTCTAACAGCAATCTAACCTACATTTAAACAATACCAGCATAGTGTGACAGCAAGAACCTGTGTAGTAAGAATAGCCAAGCAGTGTACAGCATATCTTAAGTCATGCATATAAATCTTCTTGCTAAACAAAGCAGCTCTTTAAAATTACAGATAACCTTTGCATAAAATTGAATTGCCTAGATCCTGTGAAAAATAAAGAAAGTTAGGTTCTATATTACCTACCACAATCTGGGGATATAAACTGTTGATCCTGTATCTAACTCCGCCTACCTTGTTATCTCTAAGTGCGCTAGGCCCCAAACTAGTCAATATATATAAAATAGCAAATATATTGAAAATTCCTAAGAGATAGCTTCCCACTAAATTATATATATATATATCATAGTCAGATAGTTAGTATAACTGGAGCTATTAAAGCAGGAAAACTATCTGTATCACTACCATCGTCTAGTGGGTCATTATTTCTTTTTGACTAGCATTATTAGTAATACGGGGCTGTGAGTCTAATTAGAAATCTCATCCACTACGCTCTAAATTCCCTTTAGTTATTATTGAGCAACAGGTGCGTATAAAGAAAAACATTACAGCTCGAACCTGTGAGGGATTCAAAAGCTAAGGATTAAAACAATTGATGCGAAATATCAATCTCAGTCCCTGCACCCTAAATTCCCTTAGTTATTATTGAACAACAGGTGTATATAAAAAAAACATTACAACTCGAACCTGTGAGGGATTCAAAAGCTAAGGGTTAAAGCAACTAATGTAACATAGCTTTTCAGTGTACCGTTAACAGCAAGGAACTCATGAAGAAAAAACAGATATGATTGGCACTAAAGAACTCTGAGTCCAAACAACGTCCCAAAACATGTAAGGTTAACTAAAGTGCTTTTCTTGTCAGTTCTTATAAGGTGTAGTCATTATTTTAAGTATGGACCATGAAGGAACACCTTCTAGTAGCTTCAAAAAGGTGCTGTAGAAAGTGTACTGTTGATGGTGACCTCAATTACTTGCAAAGTTCCGAGAGTCATGTCAGCAAGCAAATTAAGGGAAAAGCAAAAAGTCACCCAATCGGTCACACATCAGTAGGAGTACATCAAAATCATAAATATACTTAACAATCCTCGACCTCCTAGGGGTTCACTTCTTGGGCTGATAACTGCCGATCCCCAGCCACACTCAGTCTTTTGGCAGGAGTAGGCCTCTGGGGCAAGGGCCTCCATTCAAAAGCCGATGGTCTTAAGACAGAGGATGATGCGCTGTCTTGTTCCGTGTTCTCAGGGGTAGAGGAGCTGGACTCGCCTTGTTGTTTATTAAGCTTGGACCACCCTTTAAGAAGAAGTTGTCCCTTGTCTGGAGTGTCAGCAGTGTAAAGGCGGCCATCTTTTTGTATCAGCAGTTTAGTGGGATTACCCCACCTGTATTTTACTCCCATCTGTCTCAGTGACTTGGTGACTTCACGGAAAGACCCTCTCTTTTGAACAGTGAACTGAGACAAATCTGGGAAAATTTGTATGGTCTCAAACTTTTTAG
Organism: Bombina bombina; assembly: GCF_027579735.1. Lineage (NCBI taxonomy): Eukaryota > Metazoa > Chordata > Amphibia > Anura > Bombinatoridae > Bombina > Bombina bombina. The sequence goes on along the minus strand of NC_069507.1, from coordinate 201,775,488 downwards.
GCAAGAGGGGTCGCTGAAACATAGCTCTAAGAATCTGCTCCTTATAAGTAAAGAAATGAAACCTAACTATTACATCCCTAGGCTTATCTGCCGGAACATTTTTCTCTCTGGGGAGTCTGTGCACTCTATCCACCAAAGTCTCATTAGGGAATCTTGGGGGATGAAGGGTTTCACAAAACTCTGTTAGAAATTTGCATAGCTCTGGCGGGGGTATATCCTCCGAGATACCCCGAAATCTTAAATTATTCCTGCAGGAACGGTCTTCCATGTCGGCCAATTTGATCTCAATAGTGTCCAACATATCCACTAAAACTTGTGAGTGGTTAGCTAGGTTCCCCTGTTCAACAGCCAGGCCTTCTTGCTTTCTTTCTAGGACATCAATGCGTTCACTGATGGTGCCAATATCTTTCCTGAGATCCGCAGCAGAGCTCTTAATAGCCTTAGTGAGTAAAAACTCTTATCCTTGTGTTGCTGAGGAGTACTGGAATAGCCTACAGATTTCTCAGTGGCAAGTTTAGATTTAAAGTGATCCACAACAGATTTTTTGTATTCTGAGGGGATGGCAGCTTTCTTTCTAGAGCCCTGTGGCATGATAATGGTAGAAGGAATTTAGTTAGGATACAGTCACTGTGGAGGACTAAATACTGCAAAAGCCCCTTAGTAGGATTCACAGAAGTTAACATTTTAATAACAGCTCAGAATGTAGCATTATGCCCCGGCCATTTAGACCCAGCTGGTTAGTGCACATTCATAGAGTACCAGCCATAAGTAGAATACCACATGACTTTCCTTTTCATCTGCCCACAGAACTGAGTATCAAAATTGCCTTTATTTGCTGCAGTGTGTGGTAGAAAATTTATTTTTCAATATAAAGGGTATATGATGTTCAAAAATCAACAGAGTGTTTCAAACTTTTGACACCCAGTGTGTTTTTGTGGCTTTGAACTATTCAGCAATTTTCCCAGGTCAGTGAAACCAAAGTGGGTTTTATTCTATATATTCTCTCTGGAGGTAAAGCTCAAATATGGAGAGGTAATCTGGGCTTGGGAGAAAAAAAAAAGTTTTGTTAGCAGCCTCTATAGGATAGCCTGCAGCTAGAGAAAATGGATGATTTTCATGCCAAATCTTTCTTTTTTTATTAGGGTTATTACCCCCCTTTTCTTTGTGTCACTGTCCCCTCTCTATTATGGCCTTTAACTTAGCAGCAGAAATGAGAGAGGTAGGGCACAACCTCCGCCACCCGGTGTCCCCTTTAAATGTCCGTGTGATACAGGCCCCAGCCCTTACCTCCAGTGCCGTGCTCCGATAATGGTATGAGCTGCGCCTCTCCCTGTCACTCTCTTTAGGTGTTGCTTCTGTGTCCGGAGCGGAGCCCCAACCCTACAGACTTAGATATGAGAGTGTCTCTTAAAAAGCAGGTGCGATTGGCGTGCAATATGCCTCCGTGAGTCGAAGTTGACTCCAGCCGCTCCTTTCTATGGCAGCAAGTTACAATGCCTCCAGTTGTTCTTTCAGATCACTTATTTGCGCTTCTAGAAGTCTTTTAGGGGTTAACTTTCCCCACTACTGCAGGTAGCAGAGTATATGCTCCCCAAAAAGAGTGTTAAATAGTAAATTTATTGAGTTTTGTCCCAGAGCTCAGGAAAGGTGCGTCTGCCCGGCTCTGTTGTTAGCTCCGCCCCCCATGTTCACATTTTTAAAGTGAACATTTTATAAGTGAGACTTTAACAATAGAATTATACAATAATTGAACAAGGATTGGGCAAGGGCAAGACACAAGGCAAGTACTTTTGTAATATTATGTTTTATGCACCTCATTGTTTCCTTATGCAATTGCTACTGTAATACTGTGTCTTATGTGTTTAATTGGCTCTCACTTAAAAATGCTCAATATATTCATATTCATTTTTGCTGCCTTTTGTCTCTATAACAAACTTCATTATTCAATTACTCCTTCTCCCTCTCCACCTGCACTGTTCATTAGCCCATCTCTCTTAAACTCACCTTACTTTTGTACTCATGAACTTTACCTATTCCTAAACATTCTCTCTTCCCCCTGCACCTCGTCTTAAAAGCAGTCTCATTACTGCAAATCTGTATCTCATCTCATGTCATTCTCCCTCTTGCTTTTACTAACTGCTGTTGACATCTCCCCTAATCCTGGTCCCCGACAACTGCCTAGCCGTGCACATACATGTGTACCGTCCCATAGACTCAGAAAACAAAACTCAGCAAACCTTACTCACATTCCTCTTGCATCAAAAGCCACTACCCCTTCCACTTGTGCACTCTGGAACTCTCGCTCTGTTTGCAACAAGCTCACTTCTATACATGACCTCTTTATCTCTCGCTCCCTCAACCTTCTGGCCCTAACAGAAACCTGGCTCTCTCCCCTAGACACATCCACTGCTACTCTGTTACAACGGGGTCTCCACTTCAGCCAAACTCCTAGGTCTGGTAATAGACAAGGAGGTGGTGTGGGTATTTTACTTTCCTCTCGTTGCACCTTTCAACAAATACAACCCAAGGGCTATGGGTTAGTTAGTGGCACCTGAGGCTGACTGTCAATAGATAAATATCTATGATCAGATAAAATATAAGTGATGAAAATGTGTGTTACTATGCTCGTTATCACTAGAAGGTAACAATATCAGGTTGACCATAAGTGTGCTTAGAAGCCAAAAATTGGAAAGAAGCGATGTGTCTAAAACCTACAAAATGAGCCTGAATAGATGAAAATACAAATGCATTAAAAGTAAAGACAATTTAATAAACTATAAATATATGATAACAACAATATTAGAATGACGTTGACACCGGTGTCTTGAATATTAAATGGTAAAAACATACATGAATAAAAGTCCCAATGTTGTAAAGTTAAATTAACTCACAATTGTATATATATACAACCCATCTCTTCCCTCATATTTTCCTCATTCGAAACCAACATGATTCGATTATTCTCTCCTCTCTCTATAAGTGTTGCAGTCATATACCGGCCCCCTGACTCCTCAACTCAATTTCTAGATCACTTGGCTGCCTGGTTACCTTATTTCCTTTCCTCAGACACCCCCTGCCCTCATTCTTGGTGACTTCAACATCCCTCTTGACAATCCCACTGCCTCATCTGAAAAACAACTTTTGCAACTCACTTCCTCTTTCGGTTTGTCACAATGGACTGATTCTCCCACTCACACAGACGGTCACTCCCTTGACCTGATCTTTAGCTATCGATGCACTCTCTCAAACATCACAAACTCCCCCTTTCCTCTTTCTGACCACCATCTCCTTACTTGCAACATATCATCCCTCCCTACAACTCTCCCTCCTTCTACTCCTCACACCAAACTTCACAGAAGCATTATGTCATTAGATCAGCAACAGCTTGCTAATTCCCTCGAACCTCTCCTCTTATCCTTTTCCTGCCCTGACTAATCTATCTGCCACTATAATTCCACCCTTACATCCATCCTTGACAATTTGGCCCCTCTTACCATAGCTTGGAAATCACACACTCATTCTCAGCCCTGGCATACTCCTCTGACACGGTGCCTACACAAATGTTCCCGTACTGCTGAGCACCACTGGAGAAAATCTCGGAGTTCAGCTGATTTTCTTCATTACAAATTCATCTTGAACTCCTACTATTCTGCCCTTAATCTCCATAAGCAACAGTACTTCTCTACTCTTATCACTAATCTTTCTTAAAACCCAAAATGTCTGTTCTCCACTTTCAATACTCTTCTCCACCCTCCCCCACCTCCTAATACAACTTCTCTGTCAGCTCAAGACTTTGCCAGCCACTTCATTAACAAAATCCACATCATCAGAAACGAAATCAGCTCTCAACATAATTCCATTCTCTCACCCCCTCAACTGCTCTCAATCGACCACAACTCACATATCCTTAAACTTATCTCATTCTCCCCTGTTACTGAGGAAGAAGTTTCGGCACTTATACTGCGATCTCACCTCACTACCTGTCCCCTTGACCCTATCCCCTCACAGCTACTCTCCTCCCTCTCTGCTACCCTTACCCATATACTCACATGAATTTTCAGCCTCTCCCTCAGCACCGGTATATTTCCCTCATGTCTGAAACATGCACTGGTCACACCTATCCTCAAAAAAACCTTCCCTTGATCCTACCTCCCCATCCAACTACCGCCCTATTTCCCTCCTCCCTCTTGCCTCAAAGCTTGTCGAAAAACGAGTACATGCAAGCCTATCCCACTTCCTTACATTAAACTCCCTCCTTGACCCACTGTAATCTGGATTTCGTCCCCATCACTCCACAGAGACAGCAATTGTTAAGGTTACCAACGACCTACTTACAGCAAAATCAAAAGGACACTTCTCTCTGCTTATCCTCCTTGATCTGTCCGCAGTCTTTGACACTGTTGACCACCCTCTTTTGCTCCAAACCCTCCAAGCCCTCTCATGGCTCTCTTCCTACCTGTCAAACCGTATCTTTAGTGTAGCCTTCTTTGGGGCCTCTTCTGCCCCTTTATCACTGTCTGTCAGAGTACAGCAAGGCTCTGTCCTCGGTTCCCTTCTCTTCTCAATCTACACGTCATCACTAGGTTCCCTAATAAAGTCCCAATATCATTTGTATGCCGACGACACCCAAATCTTCTTCTCTGTCACTAACTGTCTTTCTAACATCTCTTCCTGGATGTCCTCTCACTATCTCAAGCTAAATCTCTCCAAAACTGAGCTCCTTATTTTCCCCCCTTCTTCCAAAATCTCCACCCCAAATCTCTCTATAACTTTCGACAACTCCATCATTACCCCTACCCCGCATGCCCGATGTCTCGGGGTCACATTTGACTTGGATCTTTCTTTAACTCCTCACTTTCAGTCCTTGGCTAAAGCCTGCCACTTCCACCTCAAAAACATCTCTAAAATGATACACTTCCTTACACAAGACACAACTAAGATTTTAATTCTCTCATCCTTTCCCGCCTCGATTACTGCAACTCTGTCCTCTCTGGTCTCCCCACTTGCCGCCTAGCTCCTTTACAATCCATAATGAATGCCTCTGCCAGGCTAATCTTCCTTACACGTCGCTCTTCATCACCCGCACCTCTCTGCCAATCCCTTCACTGGCTTCCTCTTGCCTCTAGGATCAAACACAAAATTCTCAATCTGACATACAAAGCCCTCAACTGCACTGCTCCCCCCTATATCCCCTATATCTCAGAACTTGCCTCCAGATACTCTCCCAACCATCCCCTTTGCTCTGCTCATGACTTCCTACTCTCCTCCTCTCTTGTGTTACCTCATCACACTCCCATTTAAAGGACTTCTCCAGACTGGCTCCCATCTTGTGGAACTCTCTGCCTCGCTCCACAAGACTAGTTTTGACAGATTCAAGGGCTCCCTAAAGACTCTACAACCTACTCTAACCTTTCTTTATACCAGTTCCTCTCCTCCATTGCTATCCCTTGAACCCCCTTAGCATGTAAGCCTAAGAGTCCTGTTTGTAGATCACCTTCTTAAGAGCTGACTACAACAGTGCAACTCTTGGCAGGGCCCTCTACCCATTTGATCCCTATAATTGCTTTGTTTTACTCTGCCTTTGTTTACAGTACTGCGGAATCTGTTGGCACTCTACAAATAACTGATAATATAATAATAATAACAAACATCCCTGAATATTCAGAATGAAAATTTTGTCTGAAACAAAATCTTCTTTCCTGCACGCCTAATATATATTTGTATATATGTGTGTACATATGTATTTATGTGTTTTACTATATATATATACTAAACATATGTCACATTCCAATGTTCTTCACTTATAGGAATATGTTATTTTTATTGTAAATATATATTTCTATATATATCTATAAATACCTATACCTATATATTTATTCCTATAGATATATAGCTATCTATTTAAAAATTACATTATCAGATATATATATAGAAATATATTTTTATAAATAAAAATAACATTTATTTCTATGTGAAGAACAAAGGAATGTAAAATATGCATAACACGATTTGTGTTTTGCGTTTTAGGTCTAATGCGGTCTGGGTTAGCGCACATAAAGAATTGCTAATCTCAAAGTGCATTTTTTAAATATTGAATATAAAATATTTATAATAATTATTAAAAAAAATTATGTTATACAAATTTTAAAAATACTAATAATCGATAGAATATAGATTATTCAATCTTTCTGTACATGGGATCCCTGAAAGATTTACTGTCCTCTAAAGAAATGCTTTACCTAGCTTTGTAGAAATTGCTTCATCCACCTTAGGAATAGTATCCACTATATCCAATTTTGCATAAGGGAGAGGAAACATAGCTTTAAAGGGACAGTCTAGTCAAAATTAAACTAGATTTTTTTAAACAATTTTCCAAATTATTTTTACTCTCGAATTTGCTTAGTTCTTTTGGTATTCTTTGTTGAAAGCTAAACCTAAGTAGTATCAAACTGATTTCTAAGCTGTTAAAGGCTGTCTCTTATTTCAGGGGATTTTGAAAAATTTTCACAGTTAGACACTGCTAGTTCATGTGTGCCATATTAGATAACATTGTGCTCACTATTGTGAAGTTATTTATGAGTCAACACTGACTGGCTAAAATGCAAATCTATCAAAAGAACTGAAATAAGGGGGCAGTCTGCAGAAACTTAAATACAAGGTAATCACAGAGGTAAAAACTGTATTAATATAACAGTGTTGGTAATTCAAAACTGGGGAATGGGTAAAAAAGGGATTAACTATCTTTTATACAATAAAGTTTTTTAAGTAGACTGTCCCCTTTCAACGTTGCAGTCTGAGTGAGGAACAGGGAAGATAAAAGACTTTTTGAGACCCCCTTAAAAAAGTATCAATTCTTTTAACAGGTTGTTTGTCCAAAGTGGGAGAATCATCAATTAAAACTGAAATTAAGCCTGAAATAAAAGGATGCATCCTCTTCCACTGCAATGCTTCAGAGGGAGGGTTCTGTGTTTCTGAAAATCCATCTTTAGAAGATACATTTTCTGATTCAGATGTACCCCATTTTTCTTTAGGGAATTGAGAAGTGTTGCTCCTAAGGAATGTTCATGATGAGCAATGGGTCTGTAAAGGATTCCCTTTTGCTCCTTGCTTGCATTTGACTGCTGGGGCCATAAGAGTCATCAGCTCAATTATATCTGAGTGCATATACTCCTTAAATTTGGAAGAGAGTTCAGTAGAAACTCCTGGGGTGTAGCCTTGAGAGACTGTAGATCCCTAAACACTTTGACTGAAAGGAAGAGCTGCAAAAAACCTGTATAGGATTAGACATAGGGGTTGATTTATGAAAGTTCGGACGGACATGATCCACTGTAGTGATCATGTCCGCCACACACTCAGAGGCGGCGGACGAGTTAAGGAGCCTTGGTCTTAAGACCGTTGCTTCTTAACTCCTGTATCCAGCAAGCCTGAAGGCTCACACAGAAACAGCTGTATCAAGCTGCATTTGGAGCTTGATGAATCAGCACCATAGACTCAGCACATGAGGTGCATAGCCAAGAATTGGGACACACCAAAATATCCTTACAAAATAAACAAGGGTTGGAAGGGGTTAAATGATCAGCAGATTGCCACTCCAAAGGATCAGCTGATGAGCCTGAGATCCAAGCTGCACCAATTTGCTCCATAAGGGTAGTTAGAATAAGGAGTACAGTAAGGAAATGCTGCAGTTGTATATAGATAGCAAGCACAGAAAACAGTATAAGGGCACACAGAACACATTTTAACCACTAAGGAGAACAATGTAAAACTGAGTAACCCCTGGTTGGGTAAACAGTGAGGTATACTGAAGTATAAGTGCCCTGTAAGTAACTGTAATTAAAAGTAGTAGCAAACAACAATTACAAGTGTTAAACACAAACTCTGATATGAACAGATGATTTCACCACCTCTACAAGCTCTGAGAGCTTCTCCCAACATGACTAAAATGGCAATTGCACCTTAGAAGCAGGGGGAAAAAAGGGGTAGGAAAGCCAGCTTAAAACCAAGCCAAACATCTTACCATACTGGTTCCATATCCCCTTATAAACCACTTTTAATACTGCTTTGGGCCACTTGATTATGTTTTGCTCCATTATAATTGGAATCTGATTAACCTCCCCTGCCTTCAGCACACTATCGCCCTGGGTTGTCCAGACAATCTGATTGAGATTCACTGCTTTTAGTGTTCAGTATTTAGAATAGTCATACATTGCCAAAATTAAATTCAGACTATTGCAAGCAACACAATGTGATTGTTCTACTATGTTTCCATGCAGCATTATTTGGTTACAATATGTTCTAGGATAAAATTGCTGATGATGCTTTCAGTAATGAACAGTAAAGAGTTTGAAATTACTTCTCCATTATTGTTACAGTGATGAGCAAAAAGGTTAGCAATTGTTCTAAATCTGTCAAACTATTGATGATTTCACAGTCTCATCACTAATTTTACTGCACTGTAATAAAACAGAATAATCTCTAATAGTTTATCTAAATATGACCTCTTTAAAATGTAATTAGGTTAATTTTTTTCTCATTATTTCTGCCATCTAACAAAAAATTCCGGTAGCAGTTTTTAGAGTCCAATCATTATCAGCCTATTTAGTATTCATAGAAATAGCAATGATCATAATGTTCACTTGAAATTAATTGGAATATCTCATGAAGTTCCTTTAAGCATACAACAAATTTGTTACTGTGCCTCTGCTAAAATATTGGGCAGAGGGATGATGAAATGGGAAATCTTGAACTGTTTTTTGAAAAGAGGGGTGTTTTGGAACCTTAATTCTGTCACCAATAAATATATAAATGTATTTTGCATTGTTCTTTTTCTAGCTAAGAATGAAGGTATTATATAATTTGCATCAAATGTAACCTATATTTTAATTGCTTTAAAAACAAAACAAGGTCTAAATATTGGATAATTCCATAAGCATGTGCAGAAAATGTTCCCATCAGGAGCAACAAAATAAAATACCCCAATTATAAGTATATCAGAAGCAAATGAGAGAGCTTCTTGTTGTACACATGATGCACATTGTTTTAATTATCATTGAGATCTAAATAGTACCTCAATCAGGTGTTTACTCTTAAATGTAAGGAGCAAAATTATGAGGGAGCAGGTCTATAGCCAGTCTTGCCTGCCCCTCTGAACACCCATGGGTAATGGTATTTCAAGTTTTACAGGAGAGTGAATAGTTCCAAAACATTTTGCATTATTATTTTATGATTTTTGTTGTTGTTCATTAAAAAAAAATCTAGATTTTTCAATGCAATCTCATTTGTTTTTCTTCATGAGACATTGAAGACTGTATATATAATTAGCCTCTAACCCCCTCACTCTGTTTAATTATCTATGGGTTGAAGATAACTATGAACAGAGAACCCATAGAATAATAAAAAGTCAAAGGGTCAGGCTGAAGTATACTCAGCCAATGAGGGGTGGCTCTTATAAAGATATGAGGGGTGAAAGGAAAAATGAACTGCTTCTGGAAAAATCAAGTGGAAGATACTATGCATATTTTATTATTCTCTGACAAAGACAGCTATTGATTTTGATGCAGTTGGGAACCTCGTACAGAGTACATATTGTGGCTCACATGCTGCAGAGATGGACATGTGACCCGAGTAGTAGAGTGCTAAATAAGCCCATAGTCCCCCCTTGTTTGATATAGAAGGAAAGTTTGGAAGAGAAGTCCCTATGAAGAATGATGAAAATCATTACCACTTGACACCAGGGAGACTTAATGTGAATGATTTGTTGGCTACCATCTATTTTACTTACAGGAATTTGTTCTTTTGAATCATGTCTGGATTGGCCCTGGAGGTTGTCATATGACCCCCTATTTTGGTAGTTTTTAGAATAGTAAAAGTGATCAACTGCTTCCACCATTCCAGATCCTGTGGGATTGTCACAGGTTGGAGCATTTACAGTAACTATTTCCAGTAATAGTTTGATTTCCTGTGTACAGCAACAAGTAAGCTTCACTTTCTGTTCTTGGCCAAATCCGAATAATAATAAAAAATGAAATAATATTTCAGAAAAAAAACATTGTATATATCGATCCACTAGCAAGAGGCAGAACTCTCTGGATTTAAGTGAATATAGCAATCTTCTTTATTGCATAGTAAGAAACGGTTACAATACTTCTGGCTCTTGGTGAAAACTCTCTAAAAATGCCCAAACTCTAATTAGACTGCAATTCTCCCAAATGGCGGTTAGTAGGAAAACAAAGTTAGAAAAAGCAGAATGGTGCCTCCAAACTAGGTGCTATAGAGTATTGATATAAGATAATAAAAGTGTAAATCAACAATCACCTAGATTACGAGTTTTGCGTTGTGGCTTTTCAGGAACGCACTTATTGGGGAGTTGTGTCGGTATAGACTATCTGAAATCCTATTAGCTGTCAAAACAGCAAATAGGATTTCAGAAGCTCTCATCCTATTGACTGTTTTGAACAGCCAATAGGATTTAAGAAGCTCTCATCCTATTGGCTGATTTGAATTTAAATGATCAAATCAGCCAATAGGAATGCAAGGGACACCATTTTGAAATGGCTACCTTGCATTTAACTTCAGTGTACAGCGGCGTATGAAGAGGACGCTCCGCGCAAGATAGGATCAGTTACCAGGATGGCTCCGCTCTGTGCCGCCTGGATAAAGATAGAAGACGCCCCTGGGATAGATGAAGAACTTGCTGCCTGAATGAAGACCTCGCCACCTGGATGGAGATGGATGTCTGGTCTTCAGAAACCTTGAGTAGATCTTCTGGGGTTAGAGTTAGTTTTTTTTTGTTTTTTTGGGGTGTTTTTTTTTTTAGATTAGGGATGGGCACTTGGAAAAGAGCTGAATTCCCTTTTAAGGACAATGCAAAATAGCTAATTGCCCTTTTAAGGGCAATGCCCATATAAATGCCCCTTTAGATGCAATGAGTAGCTTTGATTTTTTTATTTTGGGGGGTCAGTTGGGTGGTGGGTTTTACTGTTATGGGGACATTGTATTTTTTTACAGGTAAAAGAGCTGATTTCTTTAGGCAATGCCCTACAAAAGGCCCTTTTAAGGGCTATTGGTAGATTATTGTAGGCTAGGGGGTGTTTTTATTTTGGGGGCTTTTTATTTTTGTAGGGCTATTAGATTAGGTGTAATTGTTTTTTATTTTTGATAATTTCGTTTATTTATTTTTTTATTTTTAGTGTTTTTTATTTTTCGTGATTTTAGTGTTAATAATTTTTGGTAAACTTTTTTATAGTTGTAATTTAGATTTTTTAATTTTCTCGTAGTGTCAGGTTTTTTTAAATTTGTAATTTAGATATTTTTATTGGTAGTATTTTTTATTTTATTAGATTAGTTATGTTAGGTTAATTTATAGTTTAATGTTAGGTTTATTTTTAATTTCATTTCACTTGTAAGTTTTTATTTATTTAAATAGAGTTATATTGTAATTTTAATTTACATTTAGTTTAATTTAGTGTTTTGCAATGTGGGGGCCAGCGGTTTAGGGGTTAATAGGTTTATTTAGTGGTGGAGATGTGGGTGGTTGGAAGTTTAGGGGTTAATATCTTTATTTAGTGACGGCAATGTCGGGGAGCGGCGGAATAGGGGTTAATAACTTTTATTAGTGACGACGATGTCGGGAGCGGTGGATTAGGGGTGTTTAGACTAGGGGTTTATGTTAGGGTGTTTAAACTTAACTTTTTTTTCCCCATAGATATAAATGGGGTTGCTTACGGCGATCTCTATTCCACACTTCAGGTGTTAGGTTTTTTTCTAACACTCTCCCCTTATTGATGTCTATGGGGGAAAGCGTGCACGAGCACATCAAAGCAGCCCTTGGCTTTTGTGTGGTATGGAGCTTAACGCCACCATATCGCATGCACATGGAGGCTTTTCAGTAACTTGCAATGGCAGCGCTATGGAGGGTGAAATAATGCAACTTTTGTTGCGTTCATTTCGCACCCTGTTTAGCGCAAAACTCATAATCTAGGTGAATGTTAGGAATTAAAATATAGTAACATGGAAAATACTTATATAAGTGTTTAACAGATATGATTAAAACAATGTTAATCGAACGTTAATATTGCACAATGTCCAAATTTATTATATTAAAAGAACAGCAAACATTCTGTTAAAATTAATTCAAATATGTTTAAAACAGTAAGGCTGTGGCCACAACCTAAAGGATAACAAACAGTATAAGTATTGGTAATGTAAATATGAGCAAGAACATGTATGGTCTGCCTTTAATCTGTATTGTAAGGTGTTAGGAAAAGTTAGTATCGGGTGTTAAAAAGTCAGTCTCCTGTTAATGTTAAAGGGACAGTTCTCCTCAAAAATGTATCCCCTTTAAATTGTTACCAATGATTCATTTTACCTGCTGGAGTGTTTTAAATTGTTTACAAGTAGTTCCTTTACCCTAATTTGACATTTGAAATAGCTGATTTAGCCTGTGGTATCCAAACCTATACTGAAAGTTTCTATACTGGAGTATATTCTATTGAATAGCCTAAGTACACACAGCCAGCAGAAGAAATTACACTCTCAGTGGGGTGCAGGATAGTTAAGTAATAAAATGATAAATTTCCATTGTTTTCTCTAAGTATTGAGCTTTGGTTTTCTAGACAAATTTAAGATAAGGAAGCAAGTCTGTGTACATAAAAGTGATAACATAATGAGATCTGAAATTACCTGAAACTCAACCCATTGTAATAGGCTGTGGTTTAAAAGCACAAAACCAGCTACTTCATATACACAAATAAACCGAAAAATACAATGTTTATAAATGTTATACTCTGCAGCTGGTATTCATATAAAAACAGTTTTCCAGCGTACTGTCCCTTTAATAAGTGATTCCTATGAGTAAGCATGTCTCCCAAGAAAGGACAATAGTCTGATCATTACAGACGCCTTTACCGACCTCCGATAGGACTTTCAGCTTCCAGGGGTGAGCTAACAGTTATCCTGCTCTGTGCGGTCTTCCGACGTCTTCTGACTGCCAACTGTTAGGGTTACTTACGTGACTACCAGCTGTCCTATCAGGTAACCAGCATCACTTTGCAACAAAGAAGATAGTCTAGCCCGGAGGAAGAATTGAAGTAGGGCTATTTGACCCCCACTTTATGGGAGCGATGGTAGGCTCCGCTGTGGGGGTGGAGGTGGATAGGAGGAGATAAATACTCCTCCCCTGCTGACGGTTGGCACTTGCAGAGTTTTGAGCAGCACGGAAGGGGGAAGTTTTTGTTTCTACTTACCTGTGGTAACTTACCTGGAGTCGGATGGAAGCCCTGCTGTCGGAGTTGCTGGCGGTCGCCAGGCAGAACGGCGAAGACTGGATCCGGGAGCGGCTGAGCGGAGGTGCGGCGGCAGTTGGTGTTCCGGTTGAGGAGTCGGCGAGGAGCCGGACCAGAGGACAGCCAGCCAGGGGTCGCGGCCACCGGAGCGCCTGAGTCCGGAGATCGACGTCGCCAGGTCCAGAAGAGGAAGCGCGGGACCTGGGCGGCTAGAAGATGCAGCGGTGCTGCAGGATGGCGGGAGAGGTCGTCGAGCAGGAGGTGGGGCTGAGTCGCGGCCTAGCACGGCGCCGGTGGCTGGTGCCGGTGGCTGACATCATTGGCGGACGGCGTCAGGAGGAACCGGGCGCTGGAAGAGGCAGACGGAGATCGTTGAGGAGCGGGACCGGCGGCGAGGAAGCAGGTGAGTGCCGCTGAGGTATCGAAGATTTTGGCGGTAAAAGGCATCGGGGAATTGTGATGCCATTGTCAGGGAGGGGGGTTTAGGGGGGATTTTGGGGACACATGGGGGCTCATGGCAGGCATAACACCGAAAGGGGAGACATGTTTGAAGGATGGGTAGGTGCGGAGTCGGGATAAGGCTCCGGGGGGGGTGGATTTGAGGTGCACTGAGTTATCGAAGATCTGGGAGGTAAAATGGGAGGGAAAGGCATCAGGTAAATGTGGATGATTCTTTCAAGGAAGGGGGCTAACGGGGGATTTTTGGTTAGGGGGGAGCTATGCGGCCTTGCATTGTAGGTCAGAAGCTCAAACCCACCTGTGGCTAAGTGTTCTCCAGGTGGGCAGAGGGCAATAAAAAACTGCAAGGGGGGTCATGATTTTGAGGGGAAAGTTTTTTGTGTGGAGTCGGGATAAGGCTCCGGGGGGGGGGGGCTTTAGGCGGTTATGTTAGGTCTATCACAGGGATGAGGGCCGCATTTGAGGGATTATTTTGGTTTTGGCGCAGGAGGGTATAAGAGCGGTGGGGAAGGATGGGGGTTAGTAATTCCGTAGGCCAGATAAGGCTATAAGGGGGAACATAGGGTGGGGAGTTTAAAAAATTGGGTTTTCTGGGGTTAAGGCGAGGCAGGATGTGGCCTATGTGGGATAGAAAAGGGGGAGAAGGAATACAGGAGGGCCAGGTTTTAGGTTTGCCGTTGGAATCACCGTATGAGGGGGGGGAGGTTCAGGCTGGTATCGGAGGGCAGGTTGAGGGTTTGCGGGGGGGTTTGTCATGGGAGGCAACGGGGGGGACATTTTTATGTGCCATGGGCACGGTATGGGATATGTGGGCTGGGAGTCGATTGTTTGGGTTAGAGGTGAGGGGATAGGGGCATCTGAAGATAAGGGTAATTTGTTCATGGGGCTAGTGGAGGGCGCGGGGAGTTGGCTAGGTTTAGCACAGGGGTGGGTGACTGGGATAGGTCTAAGCGGAGGTGGGCAGCAATAAGCTGTGGGAGGGTGCGCTAGGGGAGTGACCAGGAGGTGTGGTCGCGGCTGACAGGTACGCCGGGGAGGGGACGGGGAATGTAGGTTAAGGTGGTGTCTCATAGGGTTATGGCAGACGTAAGCGTAGGTGTGGGGGGCGGATTGGGCGTTAGGTTGGTTGGAGGGGCGGGTCTATAAAAAAAAAAAAAAAAAAAAAGAGAAAGAGAGCTTAAAAAACAGGTGGAGTGAAAGGGTTTTGATGATGGGGAGTGCTTGGGGGGGATAGCCGGAGGGGGGTGCAGGGGAGATTTTCTAGGCAGCTGGGGTGAGTCACAGGGGTTTAAGAAAGGGGGGGATTATATGAAGCAATTTTGGGGAGAATAGCAGGACAGGGGCTGGGTGTGTTAACTTTTCTTCTGGTTTTAGGGTCTGCTACGGGAAGCAGGAGGGATGTGGAGGCTACGGAATGCCAGGAGGAGTGTCACTGGAGAGCGACAGGAGGATGTCACGGATCCACCACTAGAGTTGGAGGCCTGTGGGAACTTCGAAGAGGATGACCCGTTGGAGGGGAACGTCGTCGGGTTCAATTACGGTTGGCCAGGTAGGGGGTATGTCCACCCTGGTGCAGCTGCTTCAAATGTTGTCTCCACAACGGAGTGTAGGAGGGGTAGGGCAGGGGGAGGGAAGCCGGGGGGCAGAAGGGGGGGGAAAGGGGTGCATTGACCATGTCTTCTCCACAGTCTGTAGGTTCAGGGAGGAGGGAGAGGGGCTCATCGCCCGCTGTCAGGATGGGAGTTTCCGGGCGGTCGCCGGAGGTCGAGATCGCCGATACGGCGACCCCAGAGAGGAGGCAGGTCTGGGTCGCCATCCCGAGCTCGGGAGGAAAGGGAGCGAGGACAGGAGCAGGCAACGGCAGGGGGCGTTCTCCTGCCAGGAGAGGCGATGCACGGAGGAGACTGGACAGCAGCAGAGGCCCGGAAGCGACAGGAGGGAGCAGAGGAGGGAGCAAGGAACGGAGTCGGCACAAATCCCAGTGGCGGTGCAACAGCCTACAGGTGAGGGTACGGCTGGGGGTGCGCCAGGAGTGACTGTGGTGGAGAGTGGAGAGAGAGGCATGATATTGGCAGGGCTGAAGGGGTTATTGGCGGCATTGGAGAAGCCTAGCAGCGGGGGGGGTCCCGGTTGCGGCGGCATGGGTTGCCCCTGGTTCAGGGATGCAGGGTGTAGTAGCGCCGGGAGTAGCAGCAGGGACGCAAGAGGTGGTAGCACCGGTTGTAACAGCGCAGAGTAGTGGCGGCTGCGATACCAGCAGAGTTACCGGCGGCGAGTAAGGAGGTGCTTAGAGTTCCGGAAGGGGCACTTAGGAGGCCGTGTTTATGCTCGGTGGGCCCGCTGGGTATTCATCTAACGGCTGAGTTGCGTGAAAAGATAGGGAGAGGAGGGAGTTTGTGGAGATATTCCTCCCTTTTGCCCTTGGAGCATGTGTTAGAGGTAAAGGAAGTTGAGAAAGAAAAGGGGAAAAAGGAAGAGGAAGAAAGGAAGAAAAGGTGGAGGAAGTTGCCCAAGACATTTGCGAATTGGTCACGGTCCTTTCGGATTTTAGCCAGTGTTTTTTGCGAAAAGTTCCCGCCGAGCAAGGGGCTTCCCTTTTTTGCTATTATGAAGAGATAGCTAGTGCATTTGGGACTTATGGGGGCATGGCCTGGTGGAGATATGATGATGGATTCAGGCAGCGAATGGCAGTTTCGTCCGGGAGATGCGCTGGGACGATAGGGATATGGGGATATGGTTAGAAATGATGACCCCGTTGCGGGGGGCTTGTTCCTTTCGGAGTTTGGGACAGTCGGGGAGCATACCGGGAGCCAGCACAGGAACTGGAA
The DNA here is from genome assembly GCF_027579735.1 of Bombina bombina. NCBI lineage: Eukaryota > Metazoa > Chordata > Amphibia > Anura > Bombinatoridae > Bombina > Bombina bombina. The sequence goes on along the minus strand of NC_069507.1, from coordinate 201,758,918 downwards.
CAGCTATCCAAAAAGGGCTGTGCTTCCAGTTTAATGAAGGGCAATGTAAGTTTGGATCCTCGTGTAAATACAAGCACGAGTGTTCGGTATGCGGTGGGATCCATTCCGGGACGAAGTGTTTCCGGAAAAACAGAGGGGGTAACAGGCCTGGGGAATTGGGTATTACCGGGCGCGGACGCCGGTGAAAGTAAAAAAAGATGGTCCCCTGGCTCGAGGCGTACGCCAATGAACGGGGGGCATGTGGGGGACGCGGAATTGCTCTTGACGGGATTTAGTTCTGGGTTTTGGATTCCTTTTAAGGAGCAGGAAGGCTCGTCCTTCACAGGGGAATTTGAAGTCAGCAAGGGAATTTCCGGAGGTATTGAGGGAGAAGTTGGGAAAAGAAGTCAGATTGGGGGGATGGCGGGCCCATTCAGACTACCTCCTCTCCCGGGACTGAGGGTGTCTCCTTTGGGGGTGGTCTCCGAAGAAGTCCCCGGGGCAATTTCGGATGATACATCATTTATCCTTCCCGCGGGGTATGTCAGTGAATGATGGAATTGACCTGGAATTGGTATCAGTGAAATATGCCTCTTTTGACAAGGCAATCTCGGTCGTGCGGAACGCGGGCCGGGGCGCGTTGTGGCAAAGGCGGACGTTGAATCCGCTTTCAGACTATTACCAGGTTCACCCGAGGTCTCATCACCTCTTGGGGTGCCAAATTTGAGGAGCAGTTTTATGTCGATCTCTGCCTCCCGATGGGGCTGTTCAATTTCCTGTTCATATTTTGAAAGGTTCAGCTCGTTTGTGGAGTGGGTGGTCAAAAAGAAGTCGGGTAAGGGTCTCAGTAGTGCATTACCTGGACGATTTCCTTTTTGTGGGCCCGGCTGGGTCCGGTGTATGTGAGCTCCTGGTAACGGTTTTTGGTGAAGTGGCCCAGCGATTTTGGTATTCCGATCTCGGAAGAAAAATCTGAGGGCTCAGCTACGACCCTGAGTTTCATGGGGATCGAGATTGATTCGATCAATATGGAATGCAGACTCCCGGAGGACATGGTCCGGGATCTTCGGGACGTGATTGACAGTGATCCTGAGGAAGAAAAAAGTCTTACCTGAAGGATCTGCAATCGTTGTTGGGCAAGGTTAAATTTTGCCGGTCGGATTATTCCCATTGGTCGGAATTTTCTGTCGCAGATTGTCACTGGCTACGGCCTGGAGTTTCTAATTCCAATTTTCACATCCGCTTATCGTCGGATATGAAAGAAGACCTGAAGATTTGGCAAATCTTTTTGGAAGACTTTAATGGAACTTTGTTGATCCAGGAGGCGGTTGGTCGGGACGACCAATTGTGTTTGTTTACAGATGTGTCGGGTGCCCATGGGTTTGGGGTCTTTTCTGGAATGGCAGGTGGTGTGCAGGGGCCTGGCCGGAGGTTTGGGTGGAATGGGGTTTGACAAGGAATCTGACATTTTTGGAGTTGTTCCCATTGGTGGTAGCTTTGAGAATTTGGCCTGAACATCTCAGGGACAAAAGGGTTTGTTTCCACTCTGACAATTTGGGGGTGGTGTGGGCGATTAAGTCGCTTAGCGGCGAATTCTCCGGCCGTGATCCGTTTACTGAGGGCATTTGTGTTGGAATGCTTGAGGTGGTAATGTATCAATGGAGGGCGGTACATGTCCCTGGGCGGCTTAATGTAATTGCTGATTCTTTATCCCGGTTTCAGTGGGATCGATTCCGGAGAGGCGGCCCCAGGGGCGATGCGGAGGTTGGGAGTGCCCGGAGGATCTGTGGCAGCTTGGCTGCCAGGAAGCATTGAGTCTGGTACAAGGGGCTTTAGCCCCTAACACATGGAGGGCTTACGTCCGAGTGTGGAAGTCGTGGAGGATTAGAATTGAGCTGGATTATCAAGAAGGTACTATGGAGGAGGAGATGAGATCTTTGGTGGAGTGGATAAGATGCTGGGGGAGGGAAGGCTGTCGCCCTCAGAAATACGGAGGAAGATGGCGGCTTTGGCGTTCCTGTTCAAACTGTTGGGGCAGGTAGATTGACAAAAATCTTTGTGGTACGGATGGCAGTGAAGAGTCTGTGTAAGAGGAAGGCGCGGGCAGACGGTAGGCGGCCGCTGACGTTTGCCGTTTTAGAAGGTGTGATTGGGAGGCTGGGGGGTATTTGTTCCTCAGGTTACGAGGAAAAGTTATTCAAGGTGGCTTGCGTGTTAGCTTTTTTTCGCCCCCTCAGTTGTTAGTTCTCCATGTGGGAGGGAATGACTTGGGGTGTATGCCTCAGAAAGATTTTGTTATGGGGAATGAAGAGTGGGATTGAAAGGTTGTTATCACTATTCCCGGGTATCATTTTAGTGTGGTCAGAGATTGAGAGTAGGGTGGGTATGGCGGTCAGCTTGGGACACCAGGAAATTGGAAGCTTCCAGAAGGAAAGTAAACAGGACAGTCAGTGGGTATGTTAGGAAGCTGGGCGGGATGTGAGCCTTAGGCATGTGGAATTTGAAGGGGAGTCGGGCAGGTGTTTCTATTTGAAGGATGGGGTCCATTTGAATGAAGTTGGTCTGCACCTGTTTAATTTCACAATTAAGGAGGGGATCGAAAAGGCCTTGGCCCTGTGTGGCGGTACTCGCTGAAGGCGAGTGGTGGCGGGGTGCTTGCTGTGATCTGTTGAGGCTTACGCCTGATAGATAGTAGCTGGTACTTCTGTTGGTAATAAGAAAGTGGAAGGTGATGGTGGACGCCCCGCCCCTGAAAAGGGGGTGGGGGCTTATGGAGAGGTTAAAGGCAAGCACTGGGTGAATTGTTAGATATGAGGTTGTAATGTTTATTAAAGTTTAACTTGTGTTGTTGTTTTAATAAACAGGCTGCGGCCTTTTCTACCCCATAAAGTTTGTGGTGTCTTATTGTAAATGATGGAGTGGACTCAGAAATGGGGGGTCAAGTCTAGCCCGGAGGAAGAATTGAAGAAGGGCTATTTGACCCCCACTTTATGGGAGCGATGGTAGGCTCCGCTGTGGGGGTGGAGGTGGATAGGAGGAGATAAATACTCCTCCCCTGCTGACGGTTGGCACTTGCAGAGTTTTTGAGCAGCACGGAAGGGGGAAGTTTTCCCGCCCTCCCTCCCCAAGATTAGAAGATAGTTGGTTGTCGCAGCGACGGGCGGGGTGCTTGCTGTGATCTGTTGAGGCTTACGCCTGATAGATAGTAGCTGGTACTTCTGTTGGTAATAAGAAAGTGGAAGGTGATGGTGGACGCCCCGCCCCTGAAAAAGGGGTGGGGGCTTATGGAGAGGTTAAAGGCAAGCACTGGGTGAATTGTTAGATATGAGGTTGTAATGTTTATAAAGTTTAACTTGTGTTGTTGTTTTTAATAAACAGGCCTGCGGCCTTTTTACCCATAAAGTTTGTGTAGTCTTATATGTAAATGATGGAGTGGACTCAGAAATGGGGGGTCATGCTATATTGACTTAAATCCAGAGAGTGCCGTCTCTGTCTTGTGATATTCATTATATTCTGACACACTGGTCCTGAAATTGCTACTCAGTGAGAGTCCACCTTTTGGGAGAGACTATATAATATATATATATATATATATCTATATATATATATATATATATACACACACACACACAGCACAGACTGTGATGGCTTATTTTGTGTTTGATTACAGTAAGAATATTCCTAAAAATGTAATGTAATTTATTTTATTCCCTACTTTTTTAAACTTTTAAAACCACCACCTTTACAAATGGGTCTTAAAACCCTTTTACTAAATCTATAGTTGTTTGGTGCAAGGATGGTATCACTAATTGAACACTGAATCGTAGTTAAGAGACTGCAGGCTATTAATATTAACAATGTAAATAACAGCTAATCATTAGAGGGCAAAGAAGAACTTGCCTCTCTCAATTTTTTTCAAGGATCTGGCTTTACTTAATCAAAACTAATTAGCAGTGATTTTCACATAAGGAATACAAAAATAAAATAATCACATTTGCTTTAAAAATGTTAAACAGCTTATAAATGCAAAACTCTGTTTTCCAAATACAAATGTAGGCATTTTACCAAGATTTTAAATGTGTACAAATTATACCCCAGATTATTGCATCACAAAACACACACGAAAGAAGATGGTTTTGTTAATAACATGAAAAAATATATATTACATTAAATATGTAAATGCAAATGTTCTGTTTGAACAGCATACTTTATTTTTTGAACCTGTTATGTGTTAGATTATAATTTGCATTACCCAAATTACTATTTTTTTAACAGACTCATAATACTGTATGTGGTCCATTGAGCAAAAAAAATACAAAAATGTTTTGTTTTATTTCTTTTGGAGTAATTTTTGCAGTGGGTTTCCCTTTTCTCATGATGAGGACGCACAATGCACCTTGGGAAAATAAACAGTAAATTACATTTTTAGGTTTGATATTAAATAATTGGCTTGAAAATGCATATTTAGAGATGTGATTAAAAAAATGGTGACCTCCACAAAACATAATATAGATAATAGTACTCAAAGGCACCCATTTAAATTCATTATTTCTGTGCAAATCATTATATTCAAGTTTTTTTTTATACTTAATTTTATCAGTCATTCGATTGATTAGAAGAGCTACTGTTTAAATTAATAAAGAAAAATGCTCAAAGGTACATTAAACTAAAAATTGAATCCCTATGAAATGGTTTATTCATCTCATATTTATTTTCAAATATGTAATAAGAAGCATCATCCCACCACAAATTAAACACAATGGTCCATGTATGTTACAGCTAGTAGGGGATTTTGTTTACAATATTTATTTTAATTTTCAACAACAATGTACCATGATCAAAATGTTGCAGCCAGTGCCACAGCACTGAGACCCTACCCTCTGATGCTAATTATATCCACTAACCCTAACTTAACCAGAAATCCTACTCTAAACCATTAACATCTAATCTAGACCTTAAAGGGACACTGTACCCAATTTTTTTTCTTTCGTGATTCAGATTGAGCATGAAATTTTAAGCAACTTTCTAATTTACTCCTATTATCAAATTTTCTTCATTCTCTTTTTATCTTTATTTGAAATGCACAAATGTAATTTTAGATGTCGGCCCATTTTTGGTGAACAACCTGGGTTGTCCTTGCTGATTGGTGGATAAATTCATCCACCAATAAAAAAAGTGCTGTCCAGAGTACTGAAACCAAAAAAAGCTTAGATGCCTTATTTTTCAAATAAAGATAGCAAGAGAATGAAGAAAAATTGATAATAGGAGCAAATTAGAAAGTTGCTTAAAATTGCATGCTCTTTCTGAATTACAAAATAAAAAATTTGGGTTCAGTGTCCCTTTAACACCTAGCCCCAATGCCAAGAACTATTGTGGACATTATCCAGGTGATATTGGGATGGAATATCATATTATTTTCTAACTGGGAAGGTATTTTGTTTAATTCTCAAACATATTTAAAAGTACAAAGGGCAATGCGTTGAATTTAGTTCTTACAGTGTTTACAATTTCTTAAACAAATATTTTTTTGAGTGTAGTATATGTCTACTGTGTGTTTAACGTTGGGAATTAAAAGCAACCACATCAAATTATGACGGTTTTGCTATCCCTAGAGGTATATAAAATGGGGAATGCCACATATTGAACTTTTATTATCTCATAACCCTTTTTTGCTTGAAATTTGTATTAATGGAGTAAGTTTGTTTTACATTGATGACTATTTCCTCTGTTTTATCACTATTTCAGGTCTGTCAACATGTCAGGCATAATAACGAAGACAAACTCAGTTTTGCTGATGACCCAGTTAAACATATATTTCAATATCTTTAAACATTTATAATAGTTAATAATGATTACATAATAAGTGCATACTAAAGTGTATAATTACAGCTTGAAAATATTGAAATATCAATAATGTTGGCATGTGTATGTGCTGTATAATGGATGTCCAAATCTAGCAGCTCGTTAGACAGTTCAACATCATGGGCTGACAAACCCGTTTCATGCTTTATCTACTTTTGAAATGGTCTATCTTTTCCACAATGATTGTTGCTTTAATTACACAAATGATCTGCTCTACTGTCACTTGCAGCAAAGGTGTCATCGAAATTAAAAATGCATGTACAAAACTGGAGATAACATCTTTAGCAGACAGCTCAGTGCTAATTTAATTTTAGCCCCATTATCTTAACCCTTATCTTACACCATAAATAATTAAATCAAGAATTCATTTTATTTAATTTGGTAAATTAATGTTTGATCTTTTAAAAAAAAATATAAAAATGTAATATATTTAATACTGATATTATAAATATAACTTCAAATATTAACAAAAATATCAAATTTTGTTGCACTCTGCTACTAACAACTATTGTGTTGGTAAATTGACAACTGGCAGCTAAAGAACAGTATAGGGCCATTTTCTTAAATATTTTCTATCCTTTATATGAAAGAGCTGTATTTAAAATATGTTGATTTTTTTATTGTTTGTTTTTTTTTTTAAGTAAAAATTGTTTAAATTTAAAATAATATCAATTTTTCATTTCCTGCTAAAACCCATTGCTAAGAGAAGCAATAAGCATATGTACCTATAAGCCAATGAGCATTAGTAGGAAATAAGCATAAGTTAATGAGCATTTACAAGAAAAACATCACTAATATTTCAATATTAGTTTCAGGTTAAATTTAAACAACTTTTATTTTGCTGTTTGGGGGAAGTCAGTATATGTTTATGCAGATCTTTATGTGAATGACAGAATATTTTATATAAATTGTCCACAATGTGGTTGTTAGTATTTTATACACTTGATGCACTCCTTTTTCACATACATTCTCTGCATAAGGGTTAGGCAGGTTGCTTTGTAAAGTATCTAGAAAGAAAAATCGCAAGTGTGCAAGGCTCCTTGTGTCTTATGGTGTGGTCCCAGATAGTGCTTATGACATAGGATGCTGCTGAGTAGTTCAGGCTAGGAGTAACAAGGTTGTGTTCGCTGCATGAGATATTGGTCAGACCAGTAGAGTGTGAGTTCTTAGGGCTGGAATCGCTGGGCTGGCATTAAAACAAGGACTGGTTGCAACAAGGAGCCAGGCTAAGGTCAGCAACAGAAAGTGAGACACCAAGGAGTTAATCAGGGTTAACAACAAAGCTCGCAGCAACAGGTAGTTGTGATGAGAATGGCCACAGATCTGGTAGCAATGAGCAACATACAAAGCAAAAAAAAACTGCTGTAAGTATAGCATTGCACCCCTTATAAAAGGTATATCCCAAACCTTTAAATAAATAAAAAAAATGCAAAGAAACTGAGGGTGCACCCATAAAAGTCAGCTGACTTTTATAGGGGCACCCACAATTTCTTTGCATTTTTTGGTAGCAATGAGGAGCCA